>NC_085138.1:329856729-330109420 GCF_035046485.1 Aedes albopictus
AAGGCCGTATCAACGTTTTGTAATCAAACATATTTCTGTTCACTTGGGGCCTTCTAAGCTCCACCCACGCACCTCACTGCCACTAACAGGAAGCGCAAACATCTACAGGGGATAGACAAAATGATCGGGACAGGCAAAATTTTCCCTTCTCAAAAAAATTTCAAATAGCTGTAACTTTTCGAAAAGTGCATCGAATATTCTCAAATTTTTACTGTAAGTTTATCAACTGTTTGTGTTTCAAGGACAAAATTTGAAAAAGATCGGGCTATACTGCACGAAGTTATAAGCATTTTTGAAAAAGGTAGAATTACCCGATAGCCAACTTTGAGATGTTGTATCTCCGGATTCAATGAACCGAATGCAATGAAATTTTGACTATTTATGACTTGTATAATGAGCATTGAAAAACTTTTGACATAACTTAAAATTTTTTACACGATAGAAAATTATAACGATTAGATTATTTTTCTAATAAAACACCAAATTTTCTTAAATTTCAACATCGTTTCAAAATTCAATATGCTAATAATAATTCATTTAAATTTCCTGTGATTGTCTTGAATACAGATATGCTTTGAAAGGGAGTAACAACATTGGCGGCAAATCATTGAGAAAGTAATGGGATGCATATTGAAAATAGTCCAATTTACTAAAAAATCATAATATTCACCTTCCGTAACTAGCGTGGTTGACTACCTGCGTCAGCACCACGCTAAAGCTGAGTACAAAAAGCGAGATTTTTTCAACGTGTTGTACAAAATACAACAGCGTGATTACTCGAGGGTTAATGAAATCGCTATAACTTTTTCTCTTGTTAATAATTTCAAGTTGAGTCAAATGTTTTTCAGAGCTCATTGTGTAAGTCATAAATGGACAAAATTTCATTGCAATCGGTTCATTGAATCTGGAGATATAACAGCTCAAAGTTGGCTATCGGATAATTCTACCTTTTTCTAAAATTTTTATAACTTTGTGCTGTATAGCCCGATCTTTTCCAAATTTTGTCCACTCATACACAACTAGTTGATTTACTTACAGTGAAAATTTGAGAATATTTGATGCACTTTTCGAAAAGTTACCGCTAATTGGACATTTTTTGAAAAATGAACATTTTGCCTGTCCTGATCATTTTGTCTATCCCCTGTAGCTTTCTGTTAATGGTGGTGAGTTGCGTAGGTGAGTTCGGAAGGCCCTAAGTCGACAGAAACGTGTTTGTTTATGCAATATTGATGATGCCTTTTCAATTGTTGGTCGAGTAGTTACACCAATAACAGAAAAGCTAGAGCAATTCCTTGGTATTACGATACAAATGCTCGGAAATCCCCCGAGGAATAACCGATGTATTTTCTGGAGAAATCTTTAAAATCCAGGGTGAATGTGCGAAAGAATTCTGGAAGAATTCCAGATGAAATATGTGGAAGAATTGCTTAAAAACAGCATGAAGATTTTTGTAGAAATTGCAGAAGGAATCTCAACAGGAATTCCTGGAGAAATTCTAGTAGAAATAACTGGAGAAATCTTAGTCGGGATTTCTGGAAAAAAAATCAGAGTTTCATAGAAAAAAAAAACTCAGAAGGAATTCTCAAGAAATCCTTGGGAAAATCTCTACAAAAACTACATGAGAATATTCTACAGGAGTGCTGGGAGGAATTCCTGATGGAATCCAAATATGAAATTCTGGAGGAATCACCTTGGGAATTCATAGAAAAAGAATTCCTTGGAGAAATTACAGAAGGAGTTTATGGAGGAATTTGAAGAGAAATTGAACTTATCAAGAAGTATTAGGTAAATACCAGCAGGAATTTCCAAATAAATCTAAATATCCGAAGAACGCCTCCAGAAAACATAGAAAAAACCATAGAGTGCTTAGAAAATCTCTGGAGGAATTCTTTAAAGAATGTTAGAAGAAATCAAAGAAGATAATCCTGAAGGATCACAAATTACTGAAACCATAAAAAAAAAAGAAAAAAAAACATGTCAAAATGAACAAAAGGTAATTGTTTCGTTTGTTTATTCTTTTGTGTTTGTACAATCGATTCTCTGGCAGATTTGTTTTGAGAGCAATTAAAAACAACTAACTGCCAGCCCAAGTAACAATTTTAATTTTATCAAAGTTTTTTAGCGATTCAAAAATCCTAAACATAAAACCATTGATGCCGACTTGAAAATGCTATCGAGTTCATGTATGCCTCAATAAGCCCACGTTCTTATTAGTTGGCCCAGTCTTATTAGGGTCTACAGAACTTAGTATGCAAACCGGCTTAGGATTTAGGGTTGTATGATAGTTTTCTCAATCTTCTAAATAAAACCATCTTCTGACTCGTCAAATAATTGTTTTGATTATTTTTCACTCTCAATGTTCGATCGTCGGAATAAATTATGCTTGGTTGTTTATCCAGCCATCAACTGGAAAGATGCAGATATGGAATTCAGATTTGTTTTCCTATTTAAGGCGAAACTGGAGGCTTTTCCGTTGGGAGCAGCGTGCGCTATAAGCGAATTCAAATTTTCTTGGTAGTAGTGAGGTGCTTGAAATGCGAAAATGGGGAGTATTGTAATCACGCCGATATTTGAACAACAAAAACAAGTTGAACTGATTATGATTTTCAAATCAATAAACGAATAAACAAATAAACAAATAAACAAATAAACAAATCAACAAATAAACAAATAAACAAATAAACAAATAAACAAATAAACAAATAAACAAATAAACAAATAAACAAATAAACAAATAAACAAATAAACAAATAAACAAATAAACAAATAAACAAATAAACAAATAAACAAATAAACAAATAAACAAATAAACAAATAAACAAATAAACAAATAAACAAATAAACAAATAAACAAATAAACAAATAAACAAATAAACAAATAAACAAATAAACAAATAAACAAATAAACAAATAAACAAATAAACAAATAAACAAATAAACAAATAAACAAATAAACAAATAAACAAATAAACAAATAAACAAATACACAAATAAACAAATACACAAATACACAAATAAACAAATAAACAAATAAACAAATAAACAAATAAACAAATAAACAAATAAACAAATAAACAAATAAACAAATAAACAAATAAACAAATAAACAAATAAACAAATAAACAAATAAACAAATAAACAAATAAACAAATAAACAAAAAAACAAATAAACAAATAAACAAATAAACAAATAAACAAATAAACAAATAAACAAATAAACAAATAAACAAATAAACAAATAAACAAATAAACAAATAAACAAATAAACAAATAAACAAATAAACAAATAAACACATAAACAAATAAACAAATAAACAAATAAACAAATAAACAAATAAACAAATAAACAAATAAACAAATAAACAAACAAACAAATAAACAAATAAACAAATAAACAAATAAACAAATAAACAAATAAACAAATAAACAAATAAACAAATAAACAAATAAACAAATAAACAAATAAACAAATAAACAAATAAACAAATAAACAAATAAACAAATAAACAAATAAACAAATAAACAAATACACAAATAAACAAATACACAAATAAACAAATAAACAAATAAACAAATAAACAAATAAACAAATTAACAAATTAACAAATAAACAAATAAACAAATAAACAAATAAACAAATAAACAAATAAACAAATAAACAAATAAACAAATAAACAAATAAACAAATAAACAAATAAACAAATAAAC
The DNA here is from genome assembly GCF_035046485.1 of Aedes albopictus. NCBI lineage: Eukaryota > Metazoa > Arthropoda > Insecta > Diptera > Culicidae > Aedes > Aedes albopictus. The sequence goes on from NC_085138.1 coordinate 329,860,438, forward strand.
AAATAAACAAATAAACAAATAAACAAATAAACAAATAAACAAATAAACAAATAAACAAATAAACAAATAAACAAATAAACAAATAAACAAATAAACAAATAAACAAATAAACAAATAAACAAATAAACAAATAAACAAATAAACAAATAAACAAATAAACAAATAAACAAATAAACAAATAAACAAATAAACAAATAAACAAATAAACAAATAAACAAATAAACAAATAAACAAATAAACAAACAAAACAAATAAACAAATAAACAAATAAACAAATAAACAAATAAACAAATAAACAAACAAAACAAATAAACAAATAAACAAATAAACAAATAAACAAATAAACAAATAAACAAATAAACAAATAAACAAATAAACAAATAAACAAATAAACAAATAAACAAATAAACAAATAAACAAATAAACAAATAAACAAATAAACAAATAAACAAATAAACAAATAAACAAATAAACAAATAAACAAATAAACAAATAAACAAATAAACAAATAAACAAATAAACAAATAAACAAATAAACAAATAAACAAATAAACAAATAAACAAATAAACAAATAAACAAATAAACAAATAAACAAATAAACAAATAAACAAATAAACAAATAAACAAATAAACAAATAAACAAATAAACAAATAAACAAATAAACAAATAAACAAATAAACAAATAAACAAATAAACAAATAAACAAATAAACAAATAAACAAATAAACAAATAAACAAATAAACAAATAAACAAATAAACAAATAAACAAATAAACAAATAAACAAATAAACAAATAAACAAATAAACAAATAAACAAATAAACAAATAAACAAATAAACAAATAAACAAATAAACAAATAAACAAATAAACAAATAAACAAATAAACAAATAAACAAATACACAAATAAACAAATAAACAAATAAACAAATAAACAAATAAACAAATAAACAAATAAACAAATAAACAAATACACAAATACACAAATAAACAAATACACAAATACACAAATACACAAATAAACAAATAAACAAATAAACAAATAAACAAATAAACAAATAAACAAATAAACAAATAAACAAATAAACAAATAAACAAATAAACAAATAAACAAATAAACAAATACACAAATACACAAATACACAAATACACAAATACACAAATACACAAATACACAAATACACAAATACAGAAATACAGAAATACAGAAATACAGAAATACAGAAATACAGAAATACAGAAATACAGAAATACAGAAATACAGAAATACAGAAATACAGAAATACAGAAATACAGAAATACTGAAATACAGAAATACAGAAATACAGAAATACAGAAATACAGAAATACAGGAATATGTACAGAAATACAGAAATACAGAAATACAGAAATACAGAAATACAGAAATACAGAAATACAGAAATACAGAAATACAGAAATACAGAAATACAGAAATACAGAAATACAGAAATACAGAAATACAGAAATACAGAAATACAGAAATACAGAAATACAGAAATACAGAAATACAGAAATACAGAAATACAGAAATACAGAAATACAGAAATACAGAAATACAGAAATACAGAAATACAGAAATACAGAAATACAGAAATACAGAAATACAGAAATACAGAAATACAGAAATACAGAAATACAGAAATACAGAAATACAGAAATACAGAAATACAGAAATACAGAAATACAGAAATACAGAAATACAGAAATACAGAAATACAGAAATACAGAAAAACAGAAATACAGAAATACAGAAATACAGAAATACAGAAATACAGAAATACAGAAATACAGAAATACAGAAATACAGAAATACAGAAATACAGAAATACAGAAATACAGAAATACAGAAATACAGAAATACAGAAATACAGAAATACAGAAATACAGAAATACAGAAATACAGAAATACAGAAATACAGAAATACAGAAATACAGAAATACAGAAATACAGAAATACAGAAATACAGAAATACAGAAATACAGAAATACAGAAATACAGAAATACAGAAATACAGAAATACAGAAATACAGAAATACAGAAATACAGAAATACAGAAATACAGAAATACAGAAATACAGAAATACAGAAATACAGAAATACAGAAATACAGAAATACAGAAATACAGAAATACAGAAATACAGAAATACAGAAATACAGAAATACAGAAATACAGAAATACAGAAATACAGAAATACAGAAATACAGAAATACAGAAATACAGAAATACAGAAATACAGAAATACAGAAATACAGAAATACAGAAATACAGAAATACAGAAATACAGAAATACAGAAATACAGAAATACAGAAATACAGAAATACAGAAATACAGAAATACAGAAATACAGAAATACAGAAATACAGAAATACAGAAATACAGAAATACAGAAATACAGAAATACAGAAATACAGAAATACAGAAATACAGAAATACAGAAATACAGAAATACAGAAATACAGAAATACAGAAATACAGAAATACAGAAATACAAAAATACACAAATACACAAATACACAAATACACAAATACACAAATACACAAATACACAAATACACAAATACACAAATACACAAATACACAAATACACAAATACACAAATACACAAATACACAAATACACAAATACACAAATACACAAATACACAAATACACAAATACACAAATACACAAATACACAAATACACAAATACACAAATACACAAATACACAAATACACAAATACACAAATACATAAATACACAAATACACAAATACACAAATACACAAATACACAACTACACAAATACACAAATACACAAATACACAAATACACAAATACACAAATACACAAATACACAAATACACAAATACACAAATACACAAATACACAAATACACAAATACACAAATACACAAATACACAAATACACAAATACACAAATACACAAATACACAAATACACAAATACACAAATACACAAATACACAAATACACAAATACACAAATACACAAATACACAAATACACAAATACACAAATACACAAATACACAAATACACAAATACACAAATACACAAATACACAAATACACAAACACAAATACACAAATACACAAATACACAAATACACAAATACACAAATACACAAATACACAAATACACAAATACACAAATACACAAATACACAAATACACAAATAAACAAATCAACAGATCAACAGATCAGCAAATCAACAAATCAACAAATATACAAATAAATAAGGTAATGAATAAATGAATAAAAAAAAATGAATTAAAAAATAAATAAATAAATAACTTATATTCCCCTGGATTTTTTTTTCAGAAATTTCATATGAATTCTTCTATAGATTCTATCCTGAAGTTTTTAAAGAATTTGTTAATGATACATATTTTCAATTCTTCTACGAATTGTATTCGAGATTTTTCCACTTAGATTTCTGCTAGCCAGGAATCTTCTTTGCTTTTCAAGGATTATTTCTGTATTTTCAAAGTAATTTCTCCAAGCATTATACTTGGAAATTCTAAATTCTGCTAAAGATTTCTTACGGTGTTTTAGAAGGTTTCTCGTGGAATTTATAGGAGAAAACCTTTTTTGAAATTATCCAGAAATTCTATCAGGCATTTTTTTTTAAATTCTTATACCGATTTTCATAGAAATTTTCTAAGAATTCCTTTGGAATATCTTTCACATAATCTTTTCGGAATTCTCCAAAATTGTTTAGTGAAATCTCCTGGAACTATATCAGAAATTTGAACTTTCCACGGATTCTTTTTGGAATTCTTCCTGTTATTTATCCTGATGTCTTCCATAGATTTCTTGCAAAATTTCCCTTCCAATAATTTTCAAAGTGATTTCTCTTGAAATTCTTCATGACATTGCTATTGTTCCCGGAATCCTAAAAAGGAGCCCTCTTAGTATTTTTAATGATTTTTCTTCCATTAGATTTCTCTCGGGATTTTTCCAGAGATTCTTTCCGGTATTTTTTTCCGAGATTTTCTCTTATAACCTCCGTAATTCTTCCAGAGACTTCTCCAGAAATTATTTTTGGGATTCCCTGCAGAATTCTTAAACATGTATTCCTGAATCATTCAAGAGGTTTCTTATGGAGTTTTTTTTTTCAGAGATTCAATCCCGAAGATCCTTCAAGTTTTTCTCTTTAGCTTCCTCAAGGATTTCTCCTGGATCATTTTTATTGGAGTCTAGTGAAACTTGACATTCATATGAGGAGTGAATAGAGCTGATACTGCTGAAGCGGTAAGCTCGCGGGTATTGCGGGGATTCTTCTTGGAAATCCTTTCCCCTTTTTGTAAAAATCTCTCATCGAAATTCCAGTAGGAATCCCCGAACGAATTCTAGGAGGAATTTGAGAAGGAATTCTCGAACGAATTCCAGGAGGATTTCCTAAAAAAAAGTCCTAGAGAAATCCTCCAATGAATTTCCGAAGGAGAAAAATCCCCGGATGGGGATCCAGGGTGAATTTTTGCAGAAAGATTTCAAGGAGGAATGCCCCAAGTAACACACTTGTCACCGAAGAGTCACGGCGGCGCAAGTTTTTGTTGCGCAAAAGTCACTGTGACCTACTTCTAGCAAGTAAGTATTTATTTGTTAGAAGTAAGTCACTGTGACTTCTGCGCAACAAAAACCTGCGCCGCCGTGACTCTTCGGTGACAAGTGTGTTAGTTGGGGCCCGAAGAATTTTCAGGAGGCAACCCCTATTGAATTTCAGGAGAAATCTCAGATGCCCGAAGGTATTCAAAGAGAAATCCCCGAAAGAATTCCAGAAACAATCCCCTGAACGAATTCGAGGAGAAATCCTCAAAGAAATTCCCAAAGGACTTCTAGATGTAGTCCTCGTTGGAAGTTCAGGAGAAATCCGCAAAGGAATTCCAGGAGGAATCTCTGAAAAATCTCTAAAGGAAATTCCAGAAATATCCTCGAATAATCCCCGAAGAATTTTCAGGAGGCATTCTCGAATGAATTCCAAGAGGAATCTCCGAAAGAATTCCGGGAGGAATTCCAGACGTAATTCCCTAAGGGATTTCAGGACCATTTCCCGAAAGAATTCCAGAATGAATTCCAGGAAGAACTCTCGAAGGAACTACAGGAAGAATCTCAGAGAATTCCAGCAGAAATCACCAAAGGAACTCCAAAGAAAATTTTCTAAGGAATTTGATGAGGAATCCCCAAACGATTTCTAGAAGGAATCATAAAAAAGACATGCAGGGGGAGGAGGGGGAGTCTCGAAAGAGTTCCAAGAGGAATCCTCGAAAGAATTACAGATGCAATCCCCAAAACTATTCCATAATAAATTCGCAATGGAAGTCCAGGACGAATCCCTGACGTAATTCCAAGAGAAATCTTCGAAAAAACTCCAGGAGAAGTCCCCGAAGGAATTCCAAAAGCAATCCCCAAAGGAATTCCTCCTAGAATTTCTTCGAAGATTTTTCCAGGAATTCCTCCAGGGATTCATCTTAGCCTTCCATCGAAAATTCCTCATGGAATTCCTTTGCGGATTGCCTTTGGAATTCCTTCGGGAATTCCTCCTGGAAATCCTTTCCCTTTTCTGGAAAGATTCCCTCTGGAAATCTTTAAAGGAATCCTCCTGGAATTCCTTCAAAGATTCGTTCAAGGATTCTTCTTGATATCCCTCTGGGATTCCTCTTGGAATTTTTTCTGGGATTCCTCCTGGAATTACTTCGAAAATTCTTCCTGAAATTACTTTTGGGATTTCTCCTGAAATAACTTCGGGAATTCCTCCTGGAATTCCTGCGGATATTCCTCCTAGAATTCGTTCGGGTATTCCTTCTGAAATTCCTTTTGGGGATTCCTGCTGAAATTCTTTGAGATTCTTCCTGTAGTTTCATCGAGGGTTCTTCCTGGAATTCCTTCGGGATGGTTCCTAGAGTTACGTCGGGGATTGCACCTGGAATTCGATTAGGGATTCTTTCTTGGAATTCTTTCGGGGATTCCTCCTGAAATTTCTTCGGGGATTATTTCTGGAATTCACCCGGAAATTTTCGAGGATTGCTCTTGTAATTCTGTCTGAATATTCTTCAGGGATTCCTCCTGGAAATCTTTCAAAAATTCCTCATGGAATTCGTTCGGGGATTTTTTTTCGGGGATTTCTATCGAAAATACTTCAGTGAAACTCCTTCGGGAATTTCTCCTCTAATTCGTTCGGGGGACTGTTCCTGGAATTCTTTCGGGGATTCCTACATGAATTTCTTCGAGGATTCCTCCTGATGAAAGTTTTCCCCTGGATTCCCGTTCTGGGACTATTCTTTAAAATCTTTCGGGATTCCTGCTGGAATTTCTGCAGGGATTCATCCGGGAATTCCTTCGAGGATTTCTCCTGGACCTTCTTCAGAAAATCCTCCTGGAATTCTATCGAGGTCTACTTCTGGAAGTCCTTCGAAGATTCTGCCTGTATTTCCTTCTGGGATTCTTCTTGGTGTTCCAGAAGGATTTCCTGAAGAAGGTCCAGGAGAAATCCTCGAACGAATTCCCGGAGGAATCCCTGCAGAAATTCCAGTAGGAACCCCCGAAGGGTTTTCAAGAAAAGTCCCCGATCGGGGATCCAGGGGAAATCTTTTATCAGCAAGAATCCCCGAAGAAATTCATGTAGGAATCCCCGAAAGAATTTCAGGAACAATCCCTCGAACGAATTAGACGAGGATTTCCCGGAAGAACTCCAGGAAGAATTCCTGAAGGAGTTTCAGGAGTATTCCTTGATGGAATTTCAGGAGGAACCCCTGAAGAAAATTCTGAAGGAATCCCCGAAGGAAGTCTAAGAGGAGTCCTTGAATAAATCTCAGTAGGAATCCCAAACATAATTCCAAGAAATTTCAGGAATTTAGGGATTCTCTGATGTCATTTCTAGAGGAAATTCTAGGAGGAATCCTCGAAGGATTTCGTAGTAAAATCACTAAAGGATTTTCAATAGAAATCCCCGAAGAATTTTCAAAAGAAATCCTCGAACGGATTCCATGAGGAATCCTTGAAAGATTTCCAGGAGGAATCTCGGAAGAATTTTCAGGAGGCTTCCCCGAAAGAATTACAAGAGGAATCCCCGAAGATTTCCAGGAGGATTTCCAGAAGTAATCCCCAAAGAAATTTCAGGACGATTCCCCGAAAGAATTTCAGCAGGAATCCCCAAAGGAATTCCCGAAGTAATTCCAGGAGAAATCTCGGAAGGATATCCTGAAGGAATTCTTGAACGAATTCTAGGAGAAATATTCATAGGAATTCCAGGAGGAATCCCCGAATTCCAGGAGGAACCCAAAAAGGACTATTAGTTGTAGTCTCCGAAGAAATGCCAGGAGAGATTTCCGATTTTCAGAATGATTTCCTGGCATTACAAGATGAATACCCAAAGAAATTCCAGAAGTGGTCGCTATTGGAATTCCAGGAGGAATCTCTGAAAGAATACCCTCCCAGACAACCAGTAATCGTATAAGATGTTGCATATGATGATAATGTGGAGGCCATATGCGTGCATGCCTCTATTTAGGCGCATGTAAAACGTACGCATATCGCCTCCACTTTAACATCCTATTCAACATCTTCTACGATCACTGGTTGACTGGGCTATGGAGTTTCAGGAATATTCCTTGATGGAATTCCAGGAGAAATCCCAGAAGAAACTCTTGGAGGAATCCTCGAAGGAGTTCCGGAAACCATCTACGAAGAATCTCAAAGAATTCCAGCAGAAATCACCAAAGGAACTCCAAAGAAAATTTGACGAGGAATCCCCTAAAGATTTCTAGAAGGAATCCTAAAAAGACATACAGGGGAGGGGGAGATCTCGGAAGAATTCCAGATGCAATCCCCAAAGTTATTCCATGATGAATTCTCAATGGAAGTCCAGGAGGAATCCCTGAACTAATTCCAGGAGAAATCTTCGAAGAAATTCCAGGAGGAATCCCCGAAGGAATTCCAAAAACAATCCCCAAAAGAATTCCTAGTACAATATCGTCGAAGATTTTTCCTGAAATTTCTTCAGGGATCATCTTGGCCTTCCATCGGAAATTCCTCATGGAATTCCTTTGAAGATTGCTTCTGAAAATCCTTTGAGGATTCCTCCTGGAACTCTTGCGAGAATTGACACTGTATGTCCATTTATGATTCCTCCTAGAAATATTTAGGGGATTCCTCATCAAATTTTCTTTGGAGTTCCTTTGGTGATTTCTGCTGGAATTCTTTGAGACTCTTCGTAGATGGTTTCCGGAACTCCTTCGAGAATTCCCCCAAGAGTTTCTTCTGGGATTTCTCCTGGATATCCATCAAGGAATACTCCTGAAACTCCATAGGGTATTCTTTCAGAGATTCCTCCTGGAATTCCAATAGCGACCACTTCTGGAATTCTTTCGGGTATGCATCTTGGAATTCTAGGAAATCTTTCTGACAATCGGGAATTCCTCCTGGCATTTCTTCGGAGACTACAACTAATAGTCCTTTTTGGGTTCCCCCTGGAATTCGGGGATTCCTCCTGGAATTTCTGTGGATATTCCTCCTAGAATTCGTTCAAGAATTCCTTCAGGATATCCTTCCGAGATTTCTCCTGGAATTACTTCGGGAATTCCTTTGGGGATTCCTGCTGAAATTCTTTCGGGGAATCGTCCTGAAATTTCTTCGGGGATTACTTCTGGAAATCCTCCTGGAAATCTTCGGGGATTCCTCTTGTAATTCTTTCGGGGATGCCTCCTGAAAATTCTTCGGGGATTCCTCCTGGAAATCTTTTAAGGATTCCTCATGGAATCCGTTCGAGGATTTCTTTTGAAAATTCTTCGGGGATTTCTATTGAAAATCCTTTAGTGATTTTTCTACGAAATCCTTCGAGAATTCCTCCTAGAATTTCCTCTAGAAATGACATCAGAGAATCCATGATTTCCTCAAATTTCTTGGAATTCTTTTTGGGATTCCTACTGAAATTTATTCGAGGACTCCTCTTAGACTTCCTTCGGGGATTCCTTCAGAACTTTCTTCAGGGGTTCCTCCTGAAATTCCATCAAGGAATACTCCTGAAACTCCTTCAGGAATTCATCCTGGAGTTCTTCCGGAGATGCCTGGATCCCCATTCGGGGATTTTTCTCCTTCGGAAGTTCCTTTGAGGATTTCTCTAGGGCTTTTTTTTAGGAAATCCTCCTGGAATTCGTTCGAGAATTCCTTCTCAATTACCTCCTAGAATTCGTTCGGGGATTCCTACTGGAATTTCGATGAGAGATTTTTACAAAAAGGGGAAAGGATTTCCAAGAAGAATCCCTGCAATACCCGCGAGCTTACCGCTTCAGCAGTATCAGCTCTATTCACTCCTCATATGAATGTTAAGTTTCACTAGACTCCAATAAAAATGATCCGAGAGAAATCCTTGAGGAAGCTAAAGAGAAAAACTTGACGGATCTTCGGGATTGAATCTCTTGAAAAAAAAATCCATAAGAAACCTCTTGAATAATTCACGAATACATGTTTAAGAATTCTGCAGGGTATCCCAAAAAGAATTTCTGGAGAAGTCTCTGGAAGAATTACGGAGGAAAATCTCGGAAGGCCAAGATGAATCCCCGAAGCAATTCCAGGAAAAATCTTCGAAGATATTGTACTAGGAATTCCTTTGGGGATAGTTTTTGGAATTCCTTCGGGGATTCCCCCTGGAATTTCTTCGAAGATTTCTCCTGGAATTAGTTCAGGGATTCCTCCTGGACTTCCATTGAGAATTCATCATGGAATAACTTTGGGGATTGCATCTGGAATTCTGTATGTCTTTTTAGGATTCCTTCTAGAAATCTTTTGGGGATTCCTCATCGTATTCGTTAGAAAATTTACTATAGAATTCCTTTGGTGATTTCCGCTAGATTTTTTTGAGATTCTTCCTGCATTTCTTCGAGAATTGTTTCTGGAGTTTCTTCGGTGATTAACTCCTGGAGTTCCTTCGAGGATGGCTTCTAGTACTCCTTCGGGGTTTCCTTTAGGATTTCCTCTGAGTACTCCTGAAACTCCTTCTTGGATTCTTCCTGGAATTTCAACAGCGACAACTTCTTGAATTCCTTCGGAGATTCATCCTGGAGTTCGCTCAGAGATTCTTCTTCGAAATTCCTTCGAATGTTAATCCTGAAATCCCTTCGGGAATTTTTCTTGAAATTCTTTTGTGGATTTCTACTGGAATTCTCTCGGAGAATCGTCCTGAAATTTCTTCGGGGGCTACTTCTGAAATTCCTCCAGGAATTCGTTCGGCGATTCCTCCTGAAATTTCTTAGAGGATGTCTCCTAAAAATTCTTCGGGTATTCCTGCAGCAAATCCTGTCCCCTTCCTGGAAAGGTTCCCCTGGAAATTTTTCAAGGATTCCTCGTGGAATTCATCTGGGGATTTCTTTTGATATTTATTCGAGGATTCTTCTTGAAAATCCTTCGGGGATTCATACTAGAATTCTTTCGGGGATTTCACTTGGAGTTTCCTCCTGGAATCCCTTCGGGGATTCATCCTGGAATTCCTGTGGTGACTCCTCCTACTGATTTCTTGGAGTCCTATCAGAATTCATTCGAAGATTCCTTCTGGAATTTCTTCGAGAATTACTTCGGGAATTTCTCATGGGATTCCTTTGGAGAAACCTGCTGGAATTCTTTGAGAATCTTCCTGGATTTCCTTGGTGGTTTCCTTCTAGAATAGTCATGAAATCCCTTAGGAAATTTTTTATGGAATTCCTCCCAAAATTCGTTCGGAGATTCCTCTTGGAATTCCTTCGGGATGCCTCCTGAAAATTCTTCAGGGATTATTTGAGGATTTTTCCTGGAAATCTTTGCCCTTTTCTGGAATTCCCTCTAGAAATCGGGAAAGTTTCTACTGGACTTCCATCGAGGACTACAACTAGAAGTCCTTCGGAAATTCCTTCGGGGATTTCTCCGCGAATTAGATCAGGGGATTGTTTCTGGAATTCCTTCGGGACTAGTTTTCTGAGATTTTCATCGATATTCTACATAAAATTCTTCCAAAATTCTTCCAGAGTTTTCTACCAGTACTCTTTCAAAGTTTCATCGCAGAATTCCTTCAAGAGATTTTACACTTTACATTGACATTTTTATTCTAGAAAAATATTCAAAGGCTATTTTCGGAATTTTAAGGAAGACTTCCAGAAGTCTTCTAAGGATACTCTGGAAATTTTTACCACAAATAATAAAGGAATGTCTTCGGTTAGACTTCCAGGGATTTTTCTTCCGGATTTTTGCCAAAAACTCTTCCCAGTATTATGTTGAGAAATTACCCAGGTATTTTTTTTTCAACGAATACTCTCGAGTATTTTTTTTTTTAATTTCCCCCAGATTTTTGAAATGGATTCTTCCAGAATTCTTCCGAGATCTTCTTCCGTAATTTTCTCAGCGGTCCTTTTCGGAGTTCTTCCAAGGGTACCTTTCAGAATTTTATCAGATTACCACCTCCAACCGGAATTGTTTCACTGTTCTTCTTTTTCCATTAATTCCTTTCACCATCTTTCTGTTGCTCTTGCCGGCAATCTTCCAGGCATAGCTCCGAAAATTGAATACTCCACAAGGAGTTCTTCTAAGGATTCCACCCAGAATTCTCATAAAGAATCATTCAACAATTCTACCACTTTTTCTTCCAATATTTTTCAGAGTTCCGTACAGGAACTTTTTCAGGGATTCCTATAATCTTTTCGTTAATTCTTTCACTATTACCTTCTGGGTTTCCCTGATGCATTTATTGTGTTCATAAAAGTCAATGTTTTATATTCCAATAGTTAGCTTATTAAAAAAATTAATTCAAAAGATATGGAAAAATAATGAGAGACAGATCTTAAACCAAATTAAACAAGAACAATAAATATAAAACAAATTGTTGAACGGCAAATCCAGCACTGAAAACAGCACAACAAATTTAATTACAATGCTCTTCTAACATGCATTACTTCCACGTTCGAATAAAAAACCGGAGGGTTGAACTGCCTCACGAACCTACAACGACAATATTTTTGTTTACAATTTTCTCATATTTCATTGAACATTAGTTTACTTACTAGCATTCATTCCACTCATAAATTCAAACCGAATATTAACTGCACAAAATTTAATAATCCTCCAAAAACATAAAAACCTTTTACAATCCCTACAAAACTCGTAGTTCTTTATTAGTTATTAAATGTATGTTTCATACAGATTCATAAATAAGATCATTTCTATCAGTCTCAGTAACATGTATTGATAATACTCACCGTCATTGGTACACTTGCGATCAGGGTCGTGCAATTTCGAAAGGAAAACATGACGTACGACGACTGTAGCAAATCGTTTCCCATGCGAACGGACTGCTGTGATGCTTCATCTCTCACCCAGCAACACACTCGTTCGTTGCTGCTACAGAAACAAGTGTGTATGAAACATGGGATGATACACTTGGATTTTCGTTTCATTTATGAGTCATTGAAATACTTCAACATGCTAAAAACACTATTTAAACCACATTTTTAAATAGTGGTGCACGCCAATAGAATGATAATTATGTTTTATGAAGGAGGATAACAAATTCGACCACTTAAATCCAATTAACCGACGCCCGTAACCATTGAGAGACTAGCGCGCACCAGTGAGACACTAATGCTCTGACGGGTGAAGCACAAGCAATGCGACCGGGTGGGAGACTACCGAGTGCTACGATGAGTGGAAAAGTTTTTTTTAACGACCGAGTTATTAGAAAAATGTATGAAACACTTGAAGTGACTCATTCAAATGTCGCATGAAAGTGTATCATTGAAACGAAATTGTACGCCCCTGCTTGCGATAGCAAGTTGTGAAAACCCTTTATCGATAGTACTGTTGAAACTACTATTCCAATAATAAAAAAAATATACAGGCTTATTATATTCATAAAAACCACCTTCAGCGAAACGTTCATCCAAAGTGGCCAAGATATTCAAAAGCTAAAAATATTCTCTAGAAACGCAACGCCACGCCACTGTTGTAAAAATACCTCGATAATACGCACCTACATAACACTCATAATTTTAAAACAAGTTAATCAATAATTATCAGATTGAAACCTTTCAAACCATCAGTCATGATTAAAAATAAATCAAGGTTTACGAAATTTTTGCTTAGATATTCTCTTCAATATTTTGATTGCGCTAGATTGATAACTGAACGGTGACCTACAAATATGTTCATTTTCAACAATGCTCAAAACCTATGTTACAATTCAATCGGCATCGTTTGTGTTCATGCAATCAACGGGTATGCCATTAGTCAAGAACATGCGCATCATTAGTTGCTGATGTATTTTAACATTTCCAAAAATATCTTTTACAGACTAAGCTAAATGGCACAAAGAGAAAGTTACGATCATGCTTCAGCAAAATGCCACTGCTTTACGTTAGCAGTAGAATTTCATTCAATTATCACACCGGAGATTCCACCTCCCCGTGTGTTATTTTTCGGTCTCCGCTTTGTGCGACGATCAACAAAACTGGTTTGGCTGGCTCGGCCGCTCTGCTGCTGCTGGTCCGTTGCTTACTCACACATGCAAGCGCATGAAAATTGATGTTGTTCAATTGAAATAAAAATGGTTTTGATGTGGAAAATGACATTTTTCACTAATTATGTCTTCGACAAAAATCTTCCTCTTGAAATTTCCTATCTTTGGACGGGACTCAAAAAAGTGCTTTTCATGTAAGCTTTTCGAGATATTGCTGCGCAAAGTAAAAATTTGGCTGAAAAAAAGTCATCACAATTTCGTTCAAAAATGGTTTTTGAAAACTGATAATCATTTTCCACAAGTTAAAAAATTCCAGGTGATACCTTGATCATTCCTCTAACTGTCCACGGAGACCGTTTTTAAAAATAATGCTTCATTATTTTTTTAAAAATCATAGAGTAAAAAGTGAGGAAATGCTTCCAGTTTCACCTTAATACGTGTCAGGAGACATGCCACGGAAAATTTGAGGTGAATGTGACTGTGATAATGACAAAAACTAAGTGCGCCACACAAACTATGCATAATTTGGAAGTTAAATGCATTTAATTTACTCGGTGGAATTGGGTGCAAAAAAGGTTTTTTCAACACAGCGGAGTTTAAAAAACATTATGTAATTTTTCTGACAAAATAAAATGACGGAAACGTGTTGTATGGTTTAATTTGATCTTTAGCTGTACGTGAAATCATAAAATTGAGTAATAATTTTTCTGTATTAACATGAATTAGCCGCGGCTAGGCGACATATTTTTCTGATAAAACTCTGTGTTCCTGATGATTCCTCCAATAGGGCTAACCCTCCTGAGGTAGTCATAACTGAGCTCATGATAGAACTAGCGGTTTTATCACAGCATTTTTTTGGTTTATGTCACGGCCACGAAATCTTTTGTTATTCTTTTGGTTTTATGCATTGCCTCACAGTTTTGTGTATTTGTTTACAAAAAAAAATTCTCCGACATCAACCGCAAGTTTTATTGAAATGGTATATAATAAGTGATAAAACCAATTCATGTCTACCTGCAAGTCTTTAACTGAAGATGTTTAAAGCAGAAGTTATATGATAGCTTTATGGAACGCCAAAGGTTCAAAGTAAAAAACTGCCACATAAAACTAATTTAGAACTATTTTTTTTTTTTATTTGTGAATTTTAACTTTATGCTAATTCTTCACACTTAGAACAACTAGCTTTTTGACATGCTCGTATAAAACCAGGATAAAACATGAATAAACCTTCAAGGCATGCTGATTGTTACTTGGGAGATTTTATTGATTTGACCCATCCGGAGCACTGTGACGGATTCGCGGGGGCTCATTGGAGACACTTCTGGTTTTCAACCAAAACATGCTGTGCGACCTATCAATCTTCATGGTTTGGGACCATTCATAAACCACGTAGACTTTTTGGGGGGAGGGGAGGGGGGGTCTGGCCAATGTCTTCGCTCCATACAAATTTCAAAGTTTTTGTATGGACGAAAGTCTACGACTGAGATGACCAAAATTTGGTCTACGTGGTTTATGAACAGTCCCTTTCGAGAGAATGGGTCAGAAAAGATAGTCTGAAGTCTATATCAACTGATATGGCCACTCCGGAGCATCTGTCACAAGTTCCGCCGGGACCTCTTTGAGTACACTTTCTGAGTTCAGCCAAAACAAGTCGTGCAACGTATTAATCTTCATAATTTTGAGAGAATTGACCATTAAAGATAAACTCAACCATTTTCATCACCGAACATTTCGAAACGTTGTGCGAAGATAACCCAATTTTCTGCTTGAATAAATTTACAACTCGATAACGGTTTGTTGGATTGAAATTTTGATCGTAACGTCCCAGACAAAGTCTACTTCTCAGCTTAGTGAGTACTTCCACAGTTATTAACTGAGAGCTTCCTCTGCCAATGACCATTCTGAATGTGTATATTGACGTGGGACACAAAAATACACTTTACTTCTGTACACTTTTTGAGTTCCGTTTTGGCCCCATATCAACTGTGCAAAATTTCAGCTCGATCGGAGAGACTATATTTTAGCGCCATCCGTTTTAAGTTTTCATACGATTTACTATGGGGAAAATCACTTGTTCAAAGAAAAACCGTCACAGGTTGCCCCTTAACCCCTAAAAATATATCGATGAATGGTTTATGTTGGATATTTTACGAGGAATAAACTCTCTGAAGACCGCAAAGCGATCTAAGGCATGTGGAAAAAGTTATTGACAGAAAGCCGAATGGCATGCCAACGCTGTTTAACATGTAAGGAATAACAATAAAATAATAAAATCACGTTATTTTATCGATCGGGTAAGTCTTAATAACTTTTTCCACGAATGTCGCATCGCTTTGCGGTCTTCAGAGGTCTGATTCCTCGTGAAGGCATCTTCAGAAATCATTCAACGACTTATTTTTAGGGATCAAGTAGAAGAAGAAGTAAATTTTCCTCATAGTAAACCGTATGATATGCTGATTTATCGACCGTATTCTATTAATAACTTGATGATTTTGTGGCTATATCGGTCTCTTTCTACTCATAAGTATAAGGGAGTAGAGATCAAAGTGGATAATGAAATGATAGATATGACAGAATTCGCTAGGTAGCGAACAAGTGTGAACAATACATTAGGCAGTCGGGTGCCTGAAACTTTTGCCAGTCTTGGTAAGGTGGTATGAACTACCAACCAAGCCGATCTGTTTAAAAGCACAGGTCGCACGGCAGAAGTTTCACGCATTCGATGTATTCGTTCAATACATGGCCTACTTGCCTAATTTCACCTTCTATAAAATGTTCACACTTGTTCGCTACCTAGCGAATTCTATCATATCTATCATTTCATTATCCACTTTGATCTCTACTCCCTTATACTTATGAGTAGAAAGAGACCGATATAGCCACAAAATCATCAAGTAAACCGTATGAAAAACTATGAATGGCGGGCGCTAAAATATAGTTTCTTCGATCGATCTGAAATTTTGCACAGTTGATATGGGACCAAAATGGAACTCAAAAAGCATACAGAAGTTGAAGTTTTTCCATTTTTTATACATATTTTTCCATATTAACCGTGTACCAGGCTAGTGTATATCATGTGGCATTCACAAAGAAGTCAAGGAAGTCAAGGAAATTTGCATTACGAAAAATATCTGGACTAACCGGGAATCGAACTCGTCACCTTCCGTAAAGTGGGATGGAAACGATGTATCAGAATATTTAAGGGACTAGTTGGTTTGTTAGTTTCCGCCACCCCGAATTTCTATCGACGGTGATGTAATCGAGGCGGTTGAAGAATTCGTGTACTTGGGTTCACGACACCCAGCAGAGAAATTCAAAGACGTGGCACGAAATCGAGCTTACTTTGGACTCCGCAGAACTCTACGATCGAACAAACTTCGTCGACACACGAAATTAACTATCTACAAAACCAAGGACCAACGCGCCCTTGGAGTTTTCGAACGGAAAGTGTTATATACACGGCGGAGTGCAGATGGAAGACGAATGAAGAAGGCGAATGAACCACGAGCTGTATCATCTGCTGAGAGAACCAACCATCGTCCACTCCGCGAAAATCGGGAGGCTACGGTAGGCGGGTCTCGTCATCAGGATGTTGGATAGAAACCCGACTAAAATGGTTCTCGAGAGTCATCTGACCGGTACAAAAAGACGTGGTGCGCAGCGAGCTAGGTGGGTCGACCAAGTGGAGGACGATCTGCGGACCCTACGCAGAGTGCGGAACTGGAGACGCACAGCCATGGACCGAGTAGAATGGAGGCGACTACTACGAACAGCAGAGAACATTCAGGTCTTAGTCTGACGGGTAAAGTAAGGTGGTTTGTTAGTTTGATTCACCGATACGCTCACCTAACATGGATAAACCAACTGTTTTTTAAAGACCCATTTCTTCTTGCAGTCCATGACGTCGGGTGTTAAAATCTGACCAAGCTTGTCACAACTTTAGCTCTCATTAATCACTCTCAACCCAGTTGATTCATCTCTGCAGTTGGCAGAGCCCAAAAAGAGCACAACCAACCAGTTTATTCCGTTACAAACGTACAGAACCCCCCGGCTGGGTTGGCGGTAAGTTGATCGAATTAAAGCAAACTCGAAAAAAAAAAAAATGCTAATTCCAACTGTAAAGTCCAACTGAATACAACAAACCGACGTGCTCCACGCGCATCCGATTTATTTGGGAAACTTTATAGCGAGTTGTTTCGCCTCAAGACGACCGACCGCAAGTCATCAAAAGAGACAAGTGCTGATAAGACCCGACCGAGCTCACGCAGGGAGTTGAGAAATTAAAATAAAATTTAATTAATCTCTGCATATCTTGGCGTCGGGATCGGAAGGGATTGGGTTTCACGTGCGTTGTCCCGTATGACGACGGGCGAGCCTCCTTCCTCGGTGTGGCTGTGCAGTGTGCGTGCGCATGTTTCTCTTGCTGCGGGAACTGGTTCCGAGCCATGCGGATCAGGTAAGGCCAGAAGCGACAAACTGTTCCGACACGATGCGATGGTGGTGCTGTGGGCACAGCCACTTCTGGGAAGCTCTGTCGCACCGCGGGGAGGTGCAGCGGGGTAATGCGATCAAAACAGGATGATATGGGTTCATAAATTTTGAGAAAGCGGGATTCCGGACCCTGGCAGAATTGGTCGGAGGTGGCGTGTGGTATTTTTCGGGTAAATTTGTACGCTACTTGATCGTGTCATAATCTTTTACCCATGGTGATCAACATGAGTTGGGTTTCCGCACGCCATCATCGGTGCCGGGTGATTGGTGTTCGAAATTTCAAACCCTTGTTGTGCTAATTTTTCAGCGCGATCGGATTACAAAACCGGCAGTTGGTTGTTAAGCATCATCACTAGTTAAGATGATGTTCGGCTATCGAGTTCAACAGCAAAACGAGAGAAAGTTTCCTGTTGGACGCTGTATGCGTGTCTTTCTAAACAAATGAACTCAGTTCCCCTTTTCCCTTAAATGAGTAATAATACATACATTAAAAATTCTTCCATCAATCTTGGCTCCTCAAGAAAGGATACAAATCCATAAATCAAGTACAACAGAACTAATCCATTGAAGCCGGATTATCTCCTTTGCGTAATGCATCAAACTGGCTCATAAAAGGATGACAAAACATCATTTTCTACTAGGCTTCAAAGGCACACTGACTGACTGCAACAAATTGCACTTTGATTCCTCTGATAAATTGCTACATACCACGTCGACTTCATGACTTGCCGTATTTGCACCCTGTCAGGCTGCTATTTGCTCTCCGATATAATTTCACCCAGTTGAGTGAGAAAGCCTATTGAATGTGAAATGTGCATTTCATTGCAACTTGTCGTTCAACAGGATATTGGAACCATTAGGCACCATAACCATAGCTCTAGTTAGGCAGAAGAACGCGGTGATGGCGGTGCTGGAGAATGTAGCAAATCCAACTATGTTAACTCGTGAAATGACTCAGCTGCTAGAGTGGTTTGCGTGCGTTGATCCGCTTCTCACAGCTGGAAATCAATTACTGTCCTCTTCTTCTGGCCGCCGGGATGCTGCTGGCTGGACCCACCTTTCGAAGATTATTACCTATCATTCTATCCGACCGACTGCTGCTGACAGACGTCCACGAGTGGCATTCTTGCACTTACTCTGTACACTGCTGTTGCTGCTCAAAGCTACAATGTGACTTGATTACCCTCAAGAAAATTACACACCTTGTTGCAGAGAAAAGAGGAGTGCACCTCCTCCTTGTTGAATGCGCAGCACATGCTTCAGACAGGAACACTACGAGAGATGGGATATAAAATGCGCAACCTAATGACACGGGGAAACGTGTTTTATGAGTTTACAGGCGAAAATAACGTGCCTCCGTTAACTGTGCGGTAATTTTGCGTAATGATAATGGTACAACGACGCGCCCTTGTCGGGCGTTCGCTCGTTCCGACACTGTCGATGCCCTAGAGAGAGGCGGGATTCCAGTTGGAAACAATGTAACGTTTTACGATTGAATAAAACTGAAATCCGATTTATGGTACATATCAAAAAATGAAACAGCTGGAAAATTGTTGCTCTTGGTGTATTCCTGTTAATTCTGATGGCCATTATAGTAAGTTGATTTAATCCGGTGTTTATAATCATCCAATTATTACATTCATAGACACTTAATCTAGGCGTTCTGAGTGTTACACACTATCATCCTAATTTGGTAAAATAAATTTAAGCTTTTATCAATATTTATTAATAACATATTACATTTAATTTGTAATAGCCATTATGGTTTTTACAGGTTTTATTTTCACCTGCGTGTCAGAAATACATTTTTTTTTTAACTTAGGTACGCTAATTCTAACCTAACTTAAAATAAACATATAAAGGGCTAATCGTAGCAATAGAAGATTGCAACGATTTTTGCTGAAAATTTGCTATGATTCTCGTTGACATCTGTTCCAATCTTTCAATATTGGAAGTTTGATGCAACTTATTAGTGCTTTACCAGGGAAGCAATTTCAAAATCATTTTCAAAATTTTATTCTGAATCCTCTGAAATTGCTTCTTTTTGGTATTGCAACAGCTCGACCAGCGGCAGCGTACAGCATGACCGGTCTGAAAATTTGTTTATAAATCAAACGTTTGTTTCTTCGACAAAGTTTTGATATTCTTTCAATAAGTGGGTATACACACTTAATGTATTGAGGAGCGGACCTGGTGTGATTGTCAAAGCACGTGACTATCATGCCGAGGACCTGGGATCGAATCCCACTCCCGACAATCCCACAAAATGTGGGTTCCTTCCTTCGGAAGGGAAGTAAAGCGTGGGACCCGAGATGAACTAGCCTAGGGCTAAAAATCTCGTTAATACAGACAAAAAAAACTTAATGTACTACGTGCATTTGAATACTTGCTTTGTGTTTTTGTTTCAAACTAAGTTTTTATTTAGTATGTTTTCTAGATACTTATCTTCGTCCGACCATTTATTGGAGTTCCCCTCATAGTAACAACATGTCTACTTGAGGGTTTCAAAAAAAGAACTCTTTATTCATGTTAAAATGTGATTTATCTATTTTTTTTTTATCTATTGGATGAGAGTTCGACTGTACTATTATAGCTGTTTTGATTATCGGCAACGCAGTCTTTTTTAACTGTAAAACGAGTTTTTATTATTTAACCCAACGTTTCGGCGCAGGTATGGCGCCTTCTTCAGGGGAAAAATAAAGTATTCGTTTTCGGTTTGGGGTTATGGCGAACTGTAACTGTCGGGGTTTTGTAATGTTGGTACATGATTAACTGCGGTGAGAAACTAAAATTTGAAATTGGTTTTTATACAATTTTTGCGCGCCTTTAGTCTTCTGTTGGTTGGACCTCACAACAGTGAGGCACGAAAAGGTCACCTCGTTTTTACATAGTAAACATAAACCGATTTCAACGACCTATGGTTCATTCGACGGGGTATCTTGTCCCATTGTTTCCTATTGGAAATGGTTCGGATCGGTCCAGCCGTTCTGGAGTTATGGCTATTTAGTTGTTCCAGACCGGTACATTAGGAAGAGGCCAGATATGAAAATGCAATCAACTCATGCATGCGACACATCAAACCACCGCTTTTTCTATAACCTGATGAACGGTTAGCAGGAAAATAGTCTCAGGCCATATCTGAACCGGTAGTGTTCCGGAATCGCTTCCGGGTGTCCCACTGAAAGTTTTCAAATATAAAAGTGAACCAAGCCCATGCATGCAACACATGAAATCGCGGCTAAAGGTTGGTAATGCAGAACCCGTAGCTTCCGGGAAGGTAACTTCAGCTCCCTGGGTTAGTGGCCCAGTGGTCAGGCCCTGCGAGCCAGCCGTAAAAAAGACTAGCACCGAAAAATCAACAAGAGAAGAATGCGAACCGATAACAATGGCGACGACCACAGCTACGAAAAGGGACTTGCGATTGGAAACTCGGTACGTGGAATTGCAGATCTCTCAACTTCATCGGGAGCACCCGCATACTCGCCGATATACTGAAGGATCGCGGGTTCGGAATCTTAGCGCTGCAGGAGGTGTGTTTGACAGGATCTATGGTGCGAACGTTTAAAGGTAATCATACCATCTACAGAGTTGCGGTAACACACGTGAGCTGGGAACAGCTTTTATAGTGATGGGCGACATTCAGAGGCGCGTGATCGTTTGGTGGCCGATCGACGAAAGAATGAGCAGGTTGAGGATCAAGGACCGATTCTACAACATCAGCATAATAAACGTGCACAGCCCACACTCCGGAAGCACTGATGATGACAAGGACGCATTTTACGCGCAGCTCGAATGCGAGTATGACCGCTGCCCAAACCACGACGTCAAGATCATCATAGGGGATCTAAACGCTCAGGTAGGCCAGGAGGAGGAATTTAGACCGACGATTGGAAAGTTCAGCGCCCACCAGCTGACGAATGAAAATGGCCTACGCCTCATCGATTTCACCGCCTCCAAGAACATGGCCATTCGTAGCACCTTCTTCCAGCACATCCTCCCGTATCGTTACACCTGGAGATCACCACAACAAACAGAATCGCAAATCGACCACGTTCTGATTGATGGACGGCACTTCTCAGAGGGCCCATATAGCCGAGGCGGTAAACGCACGGGTATTCAGCATGACCATGCTGAGGGTGACGGGTTCGATTCCCGGTCGGTCCAGGATCTTTTCGTAAAGGAAATTTCCTTGACTTCCTTGGGCATAGAGTATCTTCGTGCCTGCCACACGATATACACATGCAAAATGGTCATTGGCAGAGGAAGCTCTCAGTTAAAAACTGTGGAAGTGCTCATAGAACACTAAGCTGAGAAGCAGGCTTTGTCCCAGTGAGGACGTTACGCCAAGAAGAGAGAGAGAACTTCTCAGACATTATCGACGTCAGGACCTATCGTGGCGCTAATATCGACTCTGATCACTACCTGGTGATGTTTAAACTGCGCCCAAAACTCTCCGTTATTAACAACGTACCGCGGCCGCCCCGGTACGATCTAGAGCGACTGAAGCAACCAGATGTCGCCACCGCATACGCGCAGAATCTCGAGGCAGCGTTGCCGGACGAGGGTGTGCTCGATGTGGCCCCTCTAGAGGACTGCTGGAGTACAGTCAAAGCAGCCATCAACAACGCAGCCGAGAGCACTATCAGGTACGTAGAACGGAGTCGACGAAACGATTGGTTCGACGAGGAGTGTAGAGCGGTTATGGAGGAGAAGGATGCAGCGCGGGCGGTAATGCTGCAGCATGGAACCCGACAGAATGTGGAGCGATGCAGACAGAAGCGGAAGCAGCAGACCCGTCTCTTCCGGGAGAAAAAGCGCCGCCTAAAAAAAGGGGAGTGCGAGGAAATGGAACTGCTGTGCCGTTCACAGGAAACACGCAAGTTCTACCAGAAGCTCAACCCATCCCGCAAAGGCTACGTGCCGCAAGCCGAAATCTGCAGGGATAAGGACGGGAGTCTCCTGACGGACAAACGTGAGGTGATAGAAAGGTGTAAGCAGCACTTCGACGAGCACTTGAATGGCGAAGAGAATGTAGGCATTCTCAAAGGCAGCGGAGGAAATGACTATGTTGGTGCAGCAGAGGACGGGAACGAACCAACTCCCACGCTGAGGGAAGTTAAGGATACCATTCACCAGCTCAAAAACAACAAAGTGGCTGGTAAAGATGGTATCGCAGCAGAACTCATCAAGAACTCAGAAAAGTTGGCCACCTGTCTGCACCAGTTAGTAGTCAAGATCTGGGAAACCGAACAGCTACCGGAAGAGTGGAAGGAAGGGATAATCTGTCCCATCCACAAGAAATGCGTCAAGTTAATGTGTGAGAGCTTTCGAGCGATCACCATTTTGAATGCCGCCAACAAAGTGCTATCCCAGATCATCTTCCGTCATTTTTCACCTAAAGTAAATGAGTTCGTGGGAAGTTACCAAGCCGGTTTCATCGACGGCCGGTCGACAACGGACCAGATCTTACGGCAAATCCTCCAATAATGCCGTGAATACCAGGTCCTAACGCACCACCTGTTCATCGACTTCAAAGCAGCATACGGCAATATCGACCGCACAGAGCTATAGAAAGTCATGGACGAGAACAGTTTACCCGGGAAGCTTACCAGACTGATAAGAGCAAAGATGGACGGTGTGCAGAACCGTGTAAGGATTTCGGGTGAACTATCCAGTTCATTCGAATCTCGACGAGGACTACGACAAAGTGATGGTGCCTACTACATCGCCCTGGAAGGTGTTATGCGACGAGCCGGGCTCAACAGCCGGGGTACGATCTTCACGAAATCCGGCCAATTTGTCTGTTTTGCGGATGACATGGATATTATTGCTAGAACATTTGGAACGGTGGCAGAGCTGTATACCCGCCTGAAACGTGAAACAGCGAAGGTCGGACTGGTGGTGAATGTGGCTAAGACAAAGTGCATACTGGTAGGTGAGACTGACCGAGACAGGACATGCCTTGGCAGCAATGTTACGATAGACGGGGATACTTTGGAGGTGGTAGAAGAATTCGTCTACCTCGGTTCCTTGCTAACGGCTGGCAATAACTTGAGCCGTGAAATACGAGGCGCATCATCAGTCCTAGTCCAACTATGGGCTCCAGAAGAAACCGCGGTCAAAAAAGATTCGCCCCGTACCAAATGTATCATGTACAAGACGCTAATAAGATCGGTGGTCCTCTACGGGCACGAGACATGGACGATGCTCGAGGAGGACCTTCAAGCACTCGGACTTTTCGAGCGACGCATGCTAAGGACGATGTTTGGCGGCGTGCAGGAGAACGGTGTGTGGCGGAGAAGGATGAACCACGAGCTCGCTGCACTTTACGGCGAACCCAGCATCCAGAATGTGGCCAAAGCCGGAAGGATACGGTGGGCAGGGCATGTTGCAAGAATGCCGGACAACAACCCTGCAAAGTTGGTGTTTGCTAACCATCCGGTTGGTACAAGAAGGCGTGGAGCGCAGAGAGCACGATGGGTGGACCAGCCCGAGCAGAGGAGAATATCAAGTTGATAACTACGAAATCGCATAACCTGTTTTTTTTATTATTAAATTATCACGGCATAGTATTTCCATAACAAATTTTGTTGGACAATCTCATTTTGTTATAACCAAGCTATTGATATACATTAACTAAATTACATTTAAATAACATGTTTTGTTGAAGTACATATTTAGTTATTGTTGAACTGTTGATCAACTTATCATCAATAATACAACAGTAACAAATTTTGAAATCACAGCAACAATTCAACGATTATGACCTGTCCCTTTATGTTGTTCCATTTTTGTATTCAGTTAAGGAAATTTCTGAACGACTCTTTTTAAGAATCTCATAAATAATTTTCGGATAAGCACTTGGAAGTTCTGGAGAAACCTTTCGATAAATCCCTGGAGAAGTCTTCAAGAGAACTCCTGGCGCAATTTTCTTAGAAATTCCGCAGGTAATTTTTCTAAGCAATTAATAAAATTCTTCAGAATTCAGATTCTTCAGAATCTTTTGTAAACTCCTGAAGAATCATTCGGAAAAACTCCTGGTGAAATCCTCAAAGAAATTTTCAGAGAAATCTTAAGATGAACTTCAGGACTAATGATCACAGAGAATTCTGAAGACATCCTCGAAGGGATTTTATGCAGGATTCTAGAGAAGTTTTTTGTGGAGTCTTTGAAAATCCGTCGAAGAACTCTGGGAGAAATTTCTGGAATATTTTTGAAGCAATTTATGGAAAAGTTTATGATCAAATCTGTCGACGAATTTCTGGAAGAATTTTAAGACAAAGTCACTTGATAAACACAAAAGGAGTTTTTGACGGAATCCTTAGAGATATAAATAAAGGAGTTTTAGAAAAAAAAATCTGGTGAAAGTCCTGTAGGAATCATCAGAGGAAGTTCAGGAGGAATTATCGCAAAATTCTTGGAGGAATCCTTGTAGAATTCAGGAGGAATATTCGATATAATTCTTGAATCCAGGGAAAATCGGAGGAATTAAAACAAAGTTTCCAGAAAAGTTGTAATAATCTGTACGATACTTCCAATATCCCAAAAATTTTCTGCAAAACTGTTGAGCATTCTAAAAATTCTTCAGTTTCTATGCTGAAAAAAAAACAAAACAAAAGACACAAATTGCTATCGACGATCAAAATTTTCAAATACACGTGTTGATTTCAAAACCGTGCTCCGAAAACAATTTAAGTAGAACAGTTTATGAATTACAGGTGGAAATCGAAGCTCGGCGATAATAAAGAAATGACTGAAGTTCGACTTCAAATCTCTTAGAATGAATTAAAAGCTGAACACATTAGTGACCCGATTTTGTCAGCCCCTTTTCGAAACACATTTTTTTGCTCTCCCAAACAATCTAAACAGTTTTTCATTTTTTTTAATACTTCTATCTTATGCCTATCAGCAGTAGTTTGATGATTAGCATGAATAACTTGGTCAAAGTTGGACCATTAGTTAATGAGAGCAAAAAGTTTGTCGCAAAATGGGGCTGACAAAATCGGGTCCATACTGTATTTGAAAATATTTCTTACGTCAGAGTGATGAACCTCATGTTATTGGCGGGTTTGTGAGACGAAGCGAATAATTTTATATAATAAGTATTATAACTTATTTAGTAACGACTTTGATATCATAGCAAATTCTGCTCTCTGATTACTATCAATAACATATTAATATCAAAATTTGGTATTGAAATATTTTCCTAATTCACTGTTATTAGGTTGTTATTGAAACTAACAAAACAAGTTATTGAATTGGTTTTCCAGGAACATTTTTTTGTTATGGAATTTGTTATTTTGCCGCTTATGACAGACAAGTTTATAACACAATATGTTATGGTAATAACTTTAAAATATTCAATTTTATTATTCAGTTATTTTGCCCAAATAACACAGCTCCTTAGACCAAGCCCACTCATGGGCTCAATCAAGCGTTTTAACGTTAAGTAGAGCCCCGAACAAAGAAGCGAACCGCACCGGTCGCTGCTAAGTAGGGCTCGAAAGCGAAAAGTTTACGTACGGTTCGTAGCAGGGCTTTGAATATAGAGACACGCAAAGTACGGTCTCTATCCGTAGGCTCGTGCGCTCTCTCGCGTTTAGCTCTCTGGGTAGCGTAAAGAGGAGACGAAAGAACATGAGTATGGATTTATTGCCAGGTATATAGTTTCTAGAGAATGATTTTCTTGTTTTGTATAGGTAGGAATTTATTTTAGTTTGCATCAAATATTTAAAATTTTTATTTTTACTTGCTTTGAAATTTTCTACCAAATAATATCATAGATCGTTACACGAATAACACAACAAATTGTCTGACCTACAATTGTGATAGAGTGACAATACAAACGCAGAAAAATAATAGGTTTAAATTGACAAACTTTGCTTAAGTATGTTATGAATAAAGTTTTCCCTTCTTCGCCAATTTTAGGATCATGCATAACGAAAATGTATTGATTTTCTTATAAGAATAATTACGATTGTTCATAATCACACCTTTAGTTTTTGATTCGGCCGATCGTTTCGAAACTAATATTTGAAGAAATGTATAGTGATTCAGTGAGTTTTGCTATTTTAACACGTACATGTTTGAGCCGGGGTTGCTATGCAGCAAGTAAAGTTTGGTTTCGCACATTTAGAAAAATGTCCAAATAAATAACTCGCGAAGTTCGTTCCGACAAGTTCCAAAATTATCGTCATCCGTCGCAGATTCCGGTGAGAAGATGTGCGTATTTTCTAACCCGGAAAGATACCATTTGACGGTAATAAGTGACCACAAGGTTTTCTTTCTTCACATTCCGGGCTGAGATCCCCCGCTTTGAAAGAGCTGTGCCTCGCCTTTCGTTTTGTCGTGAATATTTCGTGGTGGTCGTCAGTGGGTGGTTTATTAAATATAAATTTTGAAATATAAATTAAATAAACGAGACATTAGGAAGAAAGTGTGCGAAATGGGTAACTTCACCCTTGTAGAAACAATAAGGCAAAGCAGAAAAAAAAATCTGCGAAGACCCCATGCGAATAACACCGATCATACAGAATAGGAGGTTCGACATTAGATCAATAAAAACAACCCAACAATTGGGGAGATCTTTCCAATATAACACATTTATTCACAGCTCTTTTATCCACATTTTCATATATTTAAAACATATTCATCAACATGTTATCTGGATCGTTTGGTACAATATGTCCACGCATCCTCCCTCCCCTGTAAATTCGAGAAGTACCTTGCCGAAAGAAAATATTCTGTACTCCAAGTATTTCGAAGAATCATCTTTGCGCGTAAATACAACGCAGTAGACCTGGCAACTTTGATGCATGTGTCATATCTATGATATGCTGCAAGCATCAATATTGACAAGAAAAGTAACACGATTGCTTTCCACGGTGATTCCGTACTGGCTGCGTATGTATAAGATTAGATAAGAGTAGTTACGATTTTTCAAAGATGCTTTGACTGTACCTAACTCAATTCAGATATCATAGAAACACTTCAGTAATTTTTTTTGTAAAAACAAACTTTAATCATACCGATAATAATCTAAAAAAAATGTAGTCGAGCTGCCAAGTTTCATCAATTAAAATAGGCGGTGTGCAGGACTGCCATATTGTAGGTTCCTCGTTATAGAAAAAGTAAGGTGTTGGATATTAAAATACATCAATTGTTGTATGAAGTGCCAAAAAGGAGAGTGGGCTCATTATGTACTTTGACAAATATGCAGTCTACTTCAAGCGCATAGAATCTGCTTCCAACAAAATATTCATATACCAGCATTCAAAGGATCGCAATACCCAAGTAACCACGGTGTTGAAGCCTTATTCCTTGCAGATATACGGTGTATTTAGAGCAATCATTGCTTTACATGCAAACTTAAGATTGATTTAAAGTGGAAATGGGCAATTATAGAATCAAATTAAGATTATACTGGTATAATCTTAAAGCAGTCGCATAATTGCCCATTCCACTTTAAATCAACCTTAAGTTTGCATGTTAAGTAATGATTGCTCTAAATACACCGTATATCTGCATGCAATAAGGCTTCAGCACCGTGGTTACTTGGGTATATATTAAGATTTCCGATTGATGCTTTGTAACTAAAAGGTTGTGACTGAGTATAGAATAAGCTGAAGTTAAAATACACGTTAATGAAAAAGGTTGCGCAAACTTATCGCAGACTGTTAGAAGACAGCTTCTACTATGACCAGTATTAAAAAATCTTGACCTACGCGAAGTTGTAAAGGAGACAACTACGTTATAAATGTGTTGGAAATGCAAGAGATGTAACTATTCAATAAACCTAATTATTAAAAAGATGCTCAAAATCTCAAATTCAGATAAATTTCTTCCGAGAAAGGCAACATGGATATCGAAGAGATGGATATTATTTTAGATAAAAATTCAACCTACAAGTCATACAGTAAGCAACAACCACATAATTTAAAAAAAGATTGCTTGAATTCCGAGATTAAATTTAATCATACATTATTGAGAAAATAATATCTTTAAACGCACCAAAACTGGTACAAATCTCCAAGGGAATTATTTATTTGAGTTCAATTTTTACTAACTGTTTTCAGTCTAATCCAAACCCCCTTCTTTCAAAATATGAGCACAGATTATTATACTGAATAAGATTTGCAATAACACCATAGAAATACACAACATATTGCGATGATTTACAGAAGTGCAAAAAACCGATGGTACGGATAGAATAGAGACCACCGGTGCGCAAAGGCGACCGATCATTACACTGTTCGACAAAAAAAAACTTTTGCCGTGATCAGAGACCCCATTAGTAGGGCATAAAAGCGCATGGAAAATGTAGAAAAATGCCATTTTCAAATCTGTTGGAGCACCCCTAGAAACTTTTTGAGATGAATTTGAATTTTATTCATTTTTTGAAGGTTTGATAAGAGCTTTAGAAATCATCATAAATACTTTTGAAATACAATATCTTTGAAATGCAATTTTGTGCACCGCTGGAATTTTCACAGATCTGAGAAGTAACTTTGATAAATAACTAGTCAAAATTTCAGACTATTACGACATTCCATTTCATTGATACATATCCGGGAAGAATCAAATATGACTTATATGATACAAATCCTTGAAGTTTACTCTTAATTAAATCACAAAAAGCAAGCCTCTATCATTATTTAATTATAACAAAATAACTAATTTACTTTGATTTGACTTCAAAATGCTACACTTATGATTTAAATACTTGAATTCAAATTTTCGAGAAGAAAATCCGGTCGATTTTTCAAATTATTACGTGGTAAGCCTGTGTAAAAATACAAATAAAATCTTATACATTTATATTTTGCGATCAGTACAAAAAAAAAAACATTTCCAGTGTTTTCGTGGGTTGTCTTTATTCACTTAATGTTTCGAAGAACCTCCTAGCCATACCAAGGTAGTAAAATTGATAACTTAATTGAATAAAACAAACCTATTTCAATACATGAATTGAAGCTGACATTGCGCAGAAAACATAATTTAAGTTCACGACTGTTCAAAACAATACAACCCTAAAAAAATGCAAGCCAAAAATGAGAACATTCTCCATTTGTAATCGTACAAGCACTGTTGTTTTCATCACATTTTAGTTAGTTTCACAATACAGAATGTGTATGTTAGGGCATTACTATTGAAGACACTTTTATGAAATTAATTGAATTTGTCATGTAGTAAAATATTTCCAATCTTAATTTCAAGCTCAATAATGTCCTCCACGATTATAAAATTGCTTTATAAGGTCCAGCGGCATAGGGTCTGGAGCCATTTGAGCAGGATCACCTATTTTGGGCACTTGTGTCTATGACTCTAAACGATTGACTTGATTGTTGAAACACGATCAGATACGCATAGTATCTAGCTATGTGCAACAATTCAAGTCAATTGGTTTGGAATTGACTGAGTTATAGCAGCAAGTGCCCAAAATAGGTGCTCTAGCCTAAATGGTCCTAGACCCTATTTGATAATATAGTGTTAAATACTATCTATCCAGAAGCACTAAGGCGAGTTAATATAATTTATTTAGTCCAAATAGTCCTAATTTGTTTCAATGCAGAGGTCGTTGGAATTTGACTATATTTTCCGCATCGTATTTACATTTTTAAGAACATGGAACTGCTTAATATCCACAAGGTTGAGCAATCTGGAACGGTTACTTAGGTACACACCAAATCATTGAAAAGCATTCTCATCCATATGCTATATATGGATATTTTAATTTGGACACGACTCGAAATTCGATCAAAACAAAATATTTCCTTATATTAAGTAGACGAAGTATATTTTGCCTGAATTGTGATCCTAATCCATCGCATTCAAAATCGCAGTTTATTGGTATTTAAAAATGTTTATGAAAGCAAGCTTGCTATTTGATGAAAACATTCGCGAAATGATGCGATTTGCTTTCGACAACGAATACGTTTTCACCCATCCTCGCTTTGTTCAATCAACCTCCCATACGAGTAGCACACGAACGGACTCAACACTGATCAGCATAGTTGACTCTTCCTTTTTTGCCGTTGAGCCGTTGCGTTCTAGCCAAGCATCTCTTTTCATCGCTTTCGATGCTTTTCGACAGCTTATCGCGAAGCATCGTTGGCTGGAAGCTTTATTAGTATGGTATCGGTACATGCGAATGTTGCTTCTGTGTGCGTGTCGAGCGTTCGTGCCGTAGCTTCGCAAACCAACCTATTCGGTATGGTTCGGCTGTTCGGGCGAGCGTCTGGCGGCACAGTCAGATGTGTGCAAAATCGTTTGTGATTTACATCATGTTCGTTTTGCCACCTCTTTGCTGCTGGTCATCGCTGATCAGTGCACAGTTAAATCGCAAGCGATAAATATACAGTTGATGAGCTGTGATGAGCACTCTCTCTAAAATAAAAGCTCTCATTTTTGAGTAGCGCCCATGCCGCACAGGGACTGTGTTGGAAACACACATTTTTTTAAATTGCTCGCACGCTCACATTTTTGCAAAATATCAATATTTTTCGGTATTTGAAGGTGGTTTATAAACCCAGTGAGGTTGCCATGTCGAAATTATTGCAAAATACATGCTCATATGAGCGTACGAGCAATTTTAAAAAAATGTGTGTTTCGAACACAGTCATGTGCGGCATGGATGTTTACTAAAAATGTGCAGGCCGAACACATTTTTGAGCGAGGCCGTTTTTGCGTGCTAGTGAGGTGATAATTTGCATCATTGTATGAAAGTAACATTTGATGTCAAATGTTACAATAAACTTTGTTCATTTTCATAAGCGACAAAAAAGTTTTTGAAAACTGCAATTTGGAAAAGTTTTTCCTTAAAACACTCATGCTGACCTCAATGAATTAATCTAACTTTCTTCCCGTGGATCCTTTGTAATCCTATCCTAAAATTTCTCGTATAGCTTTCCAGAATCATACTTATTTAAACCAGATGTTTGAAATACAATTTTCATCTTCTTCAGTCAGAGACTGAAAAATACATTAACACTAGAAAACGAACGTCACATCTAGTGACCTAGTGGAGAACTTGTAAAGAAACGTTTTCTCCTACTGGAGCGGAAATCCATCCAATATTCCGAGGCGTTAGAAGTATCCGAAAGACTGACGCTGCATGGCATTAACGCATAGAAGTTTTTTAAATGGATATGAATATGGGCGTGCTTTATGGGATTAGATTAAAAAACCTAAAAGATTTCGGCACCAACATTTCAAAAGGGCGTAACTGCTTTTGCAACCAATGCCTTCTCACAGAGCTGTGGGTCGTATGTCATTCATCTCACGCAATTCACATCCATTAATCGAAAGAGGAGGATTATATCTTTCTATTTGTGCTAGTGGATTGCTCGAGAGGGATGGGATACGCTCCACAGCTTTGTGAGAAGGCATTGGTTGTAAATGCAGTTACGCCCTTTTGAAATGTTGGTGCCGAATTTTCACTATATAAGTCAGAGTTAAGCTTTGCGGATATGTATCAATGAAACGGAATGTCGTAAAATGTAGAAATTTTGACCAGTTATTTATCAAAGTTGCTTCTCAGATCTGTGAAAATTTCAGCGGTGCACAAAACTGCATTTCAAAGATATTGTATTTCAAATAAGTTTATGATGATTTCTAAAGCTCTTGTCAAACCTTCAAAAATGAATAAAATTCAAACTCATCTCAAAAAGTTTCTAGGGGTGCTCCAACAGATTTTAAAATGGCAATTTTCTACATTTTCCATGCGCTTTTATGCCCTACTAATGGGGTGTCTGATCACGGCAAAAGTTTTTTTTTGTAGAACAGTGTTATTTTACTCACATGGAAACGAACGACCGGTGCGAAAATGGGTGGATAACGAAATTAAAAATCGTTAACGACGTGCTGTTGCGTGTGTAGCATGAAGCCCACGAGTGGGCTTGGTCTTATGCTGTTGTTATTCCCTACTGCTCGGGAGGGGGAGCGTGATCTAGCGAGCGTTGGGCGTGACCGACGTTGGAGAGTTGCAGCTGCAAATCGAGAATTATGGCGGCAAATTGTTCATTCAGTATAATCATGAATTTGATGTTAACTAAATAAATAAAATGAATTGGTTGGTAATGAATAGATTCGGACTATGTTTGGGACAACTGGTAGTGTTCTGGACACCCGATTCCGGACCAAAAAGTTTTCCTAGAGTTACGTTAGATTTT
This sequence comes from Aedes albopictus, assembly GCF_035046485.1. Lineage (NCBI taxonomy): Eukaryota > Metazoa > Arthropoda > Insecta > Diptera > Culicidae > Aedes > Aedes albopictus. Next base: position 329,893,596 of record NC_085138.1, read on the forward strand.
TTATACTTAGGGGAACGGAATCCATGTTGCGCTTTGCTCCCATTTTCATCTGACCTAAAACGAAACAAGTAAGCACTATTTGCTTTGTTTTTTTATTTGTATTTTTTGAGGAGTGAGCATGCATGATAACCTAAAGAATGAAAGAAATGGGTGCCTGTATAGCCTGTTTTTTTAATTAGGGTGAGCATAGAGGCTTAGACCCTTCTTCAACTCATAGCCTATATTCCAGAAACAAAGTTTTCATGGAAATCATCTAGTAACTCCTCTAGAGTACCATCAAGGATTCACCTTCAATATTTTTATCAATTTAAAAAAAAATCGATTCCACATTTTATTATAAATAAGTTATAGTGGATCTTCAAATTGTTCATGCAATGATAATAGGTTGCATAAAATACTTCTACAACAAAATCACATAAGGGCACTCGCTCATTCTTTTATCCTTCACTCTATTGTGTTTAACATGAAGAATGACTTGTAAAAAAGAAAATGCTGCGCTGGCGAGGTTATGGTTGCCCCAAAATTTATATTTAAATTTTCTGGTATCTCTCATCATCGGACGGTGTAGATCATCCAGCAACTTCTTGTTCCGTGACCCCACTCTAGATATTTACGGCACTGAGAAGGATTCTGGAAAAATGCCCTAGGCTTACCAAAATGTTGCCATGTCACTTGGATGTGGAACATTATCTCTGCTTCGTGCACCTATTGCAAATTATTCATATTACTTTTGCTAAAAAAGAGCTGAATAAAGTTCTTGAAGAATACTCTTCTAAGAATTTTCAAATTGAAGTCTAGTCCTCATAGCATATTTCCATTTCCTAATAATCCTCTATTAGGTACTTCTATTCCCAATATTGAACTAAAAAATTCAAAATATTGTATTCTTTTTACAATTTTCTAGGAAATCAACCAAAATCGCGATGTACAGTGTATCAAACAATTGTCCGTACAGCAAATTTTTTGTCATAATAATTTTTCATTCAAATGTTAATAACTTTTTAATGCGTCAATCAAAAACGCTGAAATTTTGACCAATCATGAAACATATATTGAAGCTCTATTAGTAAAATTTTGAGCGAGATCGAATAAGTTTTCTGAAAGTTACAGAACTTTTAGTAAAACTTATAAGATTTTTAAACGCATTTTTAAAACATTATATCTCAATATGTACTCGATGATTTTTTTTCATTTTTTTTTTGTGTTACATAACCTAAGGCTTTCATAGGCAGCCATGTTTGGGGTTTTATATTCACTACAAAAAATATGAAAAATGGGCGTATGTAGTTGACGATGTTTTAAAATTTACCATATTTTGCACATATAATCTGCCAAACGTTTTCCACCATTTAAAGTGCATTAACTGAACGAAAAATCCATAGGACCTACTCTTCATATGTAGTTTAATAGGTCCTGTATAAAAATGTATCATTAAGAGAGTTTAAAAAAGTTGAAAACACTTGGCACTTCTATTGATCAAAATATCATAAATTTCCAAATGACACTCTGAACATATACAGATTTTTCATATTTTTTGTAGTGAATATAAAACCTTGAACGAAGTTGCATATGAAAGCCTTAGATATAAGCTGTAACACGAAAAATATTGAAAAAGTTTCATCAAGTACATATTGAGATATAATGTTTTAAAAATGTATTCAAACATTTTATCAGTTTTACAAAAAGTTCTATAACTTTCAGAAAACTTATTCGATTTCGCTCAAAATTTAACCAATGGAGCTTTCATATATGGGTTATAATTGGTCAAAATATCAGCATTTTTGATTGACGTATAAAAAAGTTATAATCATTTAAATGAAAAATTACTTTGACCAAAAAATTGCTGTACGGACAATTGTTTGATACACTGTATGTGTTCACTTGAATTCGTGTTTCACCACTCGCAAATCGGGCTTATTTTAGTTCGGCAAAATCATTCTGTTTCTGTATGCAAATCAAACCACCATAAATAATAGGCACGCCAACTGGCTATGACTGACGATGACCGGTTTCAGTGTGGGTTCGGTACATACATATATGAGTTTGGCTTTCTGTTTCTGTTTCAGCACATGTGATGTGACGCATCACAAACATCCTTTTCCGGTTCAGTGATAGCTTTCGTCGTCGTAGTCGGGTGAACAGGATAACGAGCCCGATTTGTTTTTCGGAGGCTAGGTGGTCGGTTGGTAGGGATGGCGGCGACACCGAAATAGTTTGCATAAATGTGGGATGATAACAGGGCATTACTGTTTTGCGTGATGGCAACAACAGGTCGTCAAAGAGCAAAAGGGTTCGGGTGGCTGGCACCCAAAAACAACGAGAGGTGACCCGGAAAATGTGTCCTTTCGGACTTTTGACATCGCCGCCGCCATCATCGGTGTGCGTTTGATGTCACCGGTGATGACTGGCGTCGTAAATATACATTTGCATGTTTGATGTTTTCCATCGGGGTTCGGGACAAGCGAATATGAATTATTTAAATATTTATCCTGTTGGCTTGTTTGTTTGCGTGGTAAACTGGTTGGATCTGCCGCTTATTTGGGGATTATTTGACATTTGAATTGCTTTATTTATTCGATTTAAAAACATGTATCTAACGATAAGTAGGACACATTAAAAACAAAAAGATCTGTTAAGCTTGTTATTTTTGGTTTAATTTCATCGGATAGTCTGTACCATAAGCATATGTATAACATAAAGCCTGTATCGACAATAATCGGGACACCAAAATATGGCTGTAACTCTGCAATGAATACACAAAAAATGCTCAAATTTGGCATAGAAACTTATTGAAATGTCATCATTTCATCTGCAACATGTATATCGGTGCAATACTTTTGGGTGTAGCAATGAAACAGTAGAATGTGCGCAATTGAATTTTGTACAGCATCAAATTTAGCTTACCAGCACTGTAACTTTTGAAATTGGCAAACGAATTGGCTGAAATGTCGAACACGAGCCCCTTATTGGCATTGGCACAATTAAAAAAAAAATGATTCACTAGTGCCTCGCGACTCCTGAGACACCCTTAAACACCCCTGGGATTTCCTGATACTCTCTGGTTTAAGCAGAAACTCTGGAAACTCCCTGAGATCCCCTTAAAGGCAGAGGGAACCTGCTAACCGGAAAAAATCCGTTGCTATTTTGTCACTAACCGCGCAGTGACTAGTCGTGGCTAACGGTGGATAGTAGTGGTTAAATACAGATTTTTCGGTTTAGCAAAGAATTCTCCCTGTTTAACGCTTTAAGACAGTAGGAACTATATTGCCACCTACAATTTTTATTTTTTCTGCAGTATAACAAGTTATATTGTAAATCTTTTTCAGTTCCCTTAAACCTGGGATTACTAACAACGCTGTATTTTTTTTTGGTCCTGAAGTAAGCTTTAATCACAATTTCGGACATGTTTGTCGACTGGGAAATGACAAAATTTGACTGTCTACTGAAAATAAGCTCAAACTTGCTGTAAAACCGATGATTTAGTTAATATTCTAAGAAATATTATGGGTTTAGTCTTTTTGCCTTTCTCGTACACAAGTGTACTGGAAAGGCTATATGTTCACTCCAAAAATGACTTTTTGATAGAAGGCTCGGAGTGTCGAGTCACATATACCAATCAACTCAGCTCGACGAATTTAGATGATGTCTGTATGTGTGTATGTATGTGTGTATGTATGTGTGTATGTGTGTGTGTGTGTGTACAAATAAACTCACATCACTTTTTGGCAGTAAACCTCAACCGATTTTAACGACCGACGGTTCATTCGGCGGGGTTTCTGGTCCCATTGTTTCCTATTGAAAATGGTTCGGATCGGTCCAGCCGTCCCAGAGTTATGGCCATTTAGGTGTTCCGGAACGGTACCCCAGGAAGGGACCAGATATGAAAACGCATCAAACCTATGCATGCGACACATCAAACCATGGCATTTTCGATAACCTGATGAGCGGTAAGCAGAAAAATAGTCTCAGACCATATCTGAACCGATAGTGTTCCGGAACCGTTTCCGGGTGTCCCGCCGGAAGTGGCCAAATATACAATTGAACCAAACCCATGCATGCGACACATCAAACCACGGCATTTTCGATGACCCGATGGACAATGAGCAGGAAAATCATCTCAGACCATATCTGAACCGGTAGTGTTCCGGAACCGGTTCTAGGCGTTCCACTGGAAGTGGCCAAATATACAATTGAACCAAACCCATGCATGCGACACATCAAACAACGGCATTTTCGATGACCCGATGGACAATGAGCAGGAAAATCATCTCAGACCATATCTGAACCGGTAGTGTTCCGGAACCGGTTCTAGGCGTTCCACTGGAAGTGGCCAAAAATACAATTGAACCAAACCCATGCATGCGACACATCAAACCACGGCATTTTCGATGACCTGATGGACAATGAACAGGAAAACATTCTCAGACCATATCTGAACCGGTAGTGTTCCGGAATCGGTTCTAGGCGTCCCGCTGGAAGTGGCCAAATATACAATTGAACCAAACCCATACATGCAACACATCAAATCACGGCATTTTCGATTACCTGATGGACAATGAGCAGGAAAATCATCTCAGACCATATCTGAACCAGTGTTCCAGAACCGGTTCTGGGGTTCCCGGCGAAGTGGTCAAATCTGAAAGAGAAACAAACCCGTGCATGCGTCACATCAAATAGCGGCTTTTTAGATTACCTAATGCAACCAGGCCAGCAAGAGTTTCGGAATCGGTTTTGAGTGGCCGGAAGAGGCCAAATATAAAAGTAAACCAAATGCAGGCATGTGACACATCAAATCGATAACCTGATGAACAGTTAGCCAGAAAATAGCCTTAGATCACACTAGAGACAACTGGTAGTGTTCCGGAATTGGTTCTGAGAGTCCCGTCGAAATTGTCAAACCCTGCATGTGACACCTTCAATTTGCAACGTTTTTGGTTAACCGATGAACAGTTAACAAGACAATAGTGTCAGACCATATTTGGTTCAGCCGGTAGTTACCCGGAATCAGATCCGGGTAGTAAAATGTAAAATTCAACCAAACCCATGGATGCGGTACATCAAATCACGACCAGTCTTGACGACATTCGACACTTTTTACTACCTTCATTTCGCTACCGCAGTCGTGTGTCAGCTTGCTTTGTTACATTCGTGCGCTACCGTTACCTCTTACACACAACACGAGCAGTAGAACGAAGATCAATAAACATAAGAAAGGGCCAAATTAATGTCATCTGATACGATGACATTTGTCTAATTCTAACTTTACGCATAGATTTTCAGCCAATTCCGATTATGAATGTTAATATTAGTTTATTCTTGCATGTTGCATTGAATGCGACACATAGATGGGCAATATAGCTCTTATTATGGAAGAAGACAGGAATAACAAAAGCCGAACCGTCTCATGAAGCCGCTATCGTCGTGAAGTGCATTCGTTTGACATTTTTGTTTCGAACAGTAGTTTGATTGCTTATGTTGCAAATGTCGGAGACAAAGGAGGCCCAATATCGACGAAAGGTTCAAATGATTGTGATCTCTAACAAGACTGATCACGACTTATCGACAACCTGATGGAAAAATAGGGTCAGACCACATTAGATTCCCGGTAGTGTTGCGGGTTCAGCTGTGGCTTCGAAAGTGATTAGAAGTAAAAGTGAATCAAACCCATACATGCGATAAATCAAATCGCGGTGATTAGGTGAAGGTGAAGAATTAGCAATAAAATAATCTCAGACCATAATTGGGACAACCGGTAGTGTCATGGAATCAGATCCGGGTATACCACCGGAAATTACCAAATATAAAAATGAACCAAACCCATACATACGACACATCAGATCGCAGATTTTTTGATAATCTAATGAACGGTTAGCAAGAAAATAGCCTTAGATCACATTACAGACCTGCTGTTGTGTAGCAGAACCAATGTTCATGTGAAAAATTAAATCGTGGCTTTGTTTAATGGCCTGATAAACATTAGGTATGAACAACAGTGACGAATAGGTCTAAGTTCTCATATATGAAAGAGAACAAAATATTGACAAATCTAAAGCGATCTCATCAAATCGTACCATTCCAGATTCCTAAGGTATAAATTTATAGCAGGATGGGTCAACGTTGAATGGAAATATAAGAATTTGATCGCGTCAACAGAAGATAGCGGCTGTTTTAATGAACTTTGAGCTCTAAAACTATGTAAAATAAGTGTATTTGGTATGGGAAATATGTTCGGAGTCCACCAGAGTATCCAAGATAGCGGTCCAAAATCCAAGATAATGGTCCAGTATTCAAGTTAGCGCCTATTTGAAAGGATTTTAAATTCTTGCATTATGGGCATATTTTGTATGGAAATATGTCCAGAATTCAAAATTTGTAATCAGAAAACCCAAGCTGTGCGCTGTTTCACAAGGTCTGCAATATGATTATAGTTTGAATGGGGAAGAATGCCGGTCTTCGTCCAAAACTGGTAACCAGAAAACCATAAACGATATGCCAAAATTCATTACGGTGACTATTTTATGTAATTTTAGGTGCAGAATCCAAAAATGAATACCAGAACATCCAAGATGGTGTCTCAATGTTTAAGATGGCGCTTAGTTTAGTTGGGGTAGATATCCGGAGTCAAAAAATGATGACCGAAATTTTACGGCTTCATAACACTTGTTTGGTTTGAATTTTGGATCGTTGTCTTATATTTTCTGAATATTGGATGTTCTGCTAATACAAAATGTATCCATATTGAGTAGATTTAGCAAGCAGTTTCCATTTTGTATTTATGTCAATGTCATCAACACGTCGCTTGAGTTTTGTTGCAAGGATATTTTAAAGCACGAGAAAGGCATCATCACCGCTAGGTGGATTAATTAGGGTTTTTTCACTTCAAAACTCTTTTCTGGCTGTTTGTCGCTGTCTTGGGAAGAAACGCACCCCAAACAGGCAGTGGTAACTATATTGCCATCTAAATTTTTGAGCGTTTCTTTTGAACACGAGTTTGTAAGTTTTGTTACTGAAATAATTATTGACTTTTAAGGTACATACTTATTTTTCAATCAGAAATTTTGCCTTCTTTTATTCAATAGCTGTTCTTTCCAACTACACTGCAGAAAAAAAATCATTGATTACATATGCTTAGTGATTATCCCCTCTTGGATTGATAGGTAGTTGCTGCGAATAACACTGTTTAGGTTTTGTGTGCTCATACAATACCCGGAGATTTGTCCTTCTCTAATTCATAGACTGTTTGGCTTTATTAAATCGCTATAATGATTGGGGTTTCAAATGGCAATATTTTAATCTATGATTCATCGTTATTCTACACTTAGCATAGTAGCATTTAAGCTACTATATACAAGGTTTAGTAGATAGACGGGACTGGTGGTCTAGTGGTTACCGCTTCTGATTCGTATGCAGAAGGTCATGGGTTCAATACCTGGCCCGTCCCTTTCATCCTACTTTGTATCTTTCTATCCACTTTCTCTCTCTCTCTCTTCTCTGCATATACAACTCATGTATATTCATATGTTCATAGTCATCGCTAGAACCAGAAACGAATTGAAATAAAAGTCGTTTCCCTCCCATCCAATTTCCACACACAGCGCAGTGCCTACAAGCAGGGACGTGCAATTTCGAAAGGAAAACATGACGTACGAAAGCTGTAGCAAATCGTTTCCCATGCGACGGGACTGCTGCGATGCTTCATAACTCACACTGCAACACGCTCGTTCATTATTGCTACTAAAACTAGTGTGTTTGAAAATTGAAGTGAAGCACTTTGGATTTTCGTTTCAATTGTGGGTCATTGAAAAATGTCAATGTGCTAAAAACACTATTTTAAACAATTTTTCAAATAGTGGTGCACGCCAATATAATGATCATTATGTTTTATGAAAAAGGAACACAAGTTCGACCGCTTAAATCCAATTAATCGGCGCCCGTAACCATTGAGAGACTGACGCGCAAAAGTGAGGCACTACTGTTCTGCCGATTGAAGCACAAGCAACGCCACCCCGAAGAGAGACTACCGAGTGCTACGATGAATGAGAACGTTTTTCAAATAGAAAAGAAAGACTCGTATAGTGTGTCAAATAGATAAAGTGACTCATTCAAATGTTGCATGAAAGTGTATCATTGAAACGAAATTAAACGCCCCTGCCTACAAGTTATGCAGCCAAAGCGTGCTGTGCCGCTTGACCTTATTCACCTTATTCACCACACAATCTATCATCTTACGAACTATAAATAACCCCCTATCCATGGATCGCATCACCGACCCAACGGTGACTCCCAGATCTCCCATCCTTTCTGTCTAACAAACACCCCAATCCGTCCTGGTTGTGGGGATGCAGAGGTGATCTTGGCCTTTAGTAGCAACAACCAGCACACTCTAACATTCCTTTTTCTTCCCAGCTGACTATAAGGACGTGGCCGGCGCCGCTATTGATCCAAAATGTATGAGCTGCTTAAATTGCACTTTGAGAATAAGTGAAGTGTCCCAGCCCTTATTCATTTGGATCTCAGTGCAATTGATACCAGCTCAGATCAATCACGGAGGAGCAACCATTGACATGAGTGGTCAGATTTGATCGTTTGATCGTTGATCGTATGTACAAGGTTTAGTAGACACTTTCCTATCTTTCAATAATGTTTTTTAAGTTGTTGAATTATGTTGGTATCACTGGTTCTATTATTTTTATCGGAAATTTCATTGTCGTATCAAATAAATCTGATCACTTTTTCTTGTCTTCCAATTTTTATTTTGCCTATTCAACCTTTTGTCCTTTTCGACCTTTTGTACATTCGACCTTATGTCTTTCGGCGTTTTGTCATAGATTCTGAAAAGGGATCATAAATAAATAGTGGTTTCATAAAAAGAGGTTTAAACCTATAGGGTAAAGAGTTTAAAGTATAGGGAAATTTTTCAGAAAATTTTCAAAACAAAAATGAACACCTGTCGATTTGTCATTCTTAAAGTGGACACATAAATGTAATGTTTCTTTTTTTTTTTACTTAAACGTTTATTTAAGGCTCATGCGCCACCAAGCATAACGGAGCCGAATTCAGTTATTTTTTTTACAATTTCATGTTTTTTACTTAAACTATGTTAGTTTTGGGGAACCGTAAAACTCGCGGTTTGGTTGAGGTTACAGAGAACAAAAATATGTGAGGAAAGGATAGGGTAATGGGGGCTTTTCGATGACACATTACAGCATGGTGTGGCGTATTGCTGTTGGTCAACCGTAGAGTGGACAAACAACCTGTAACGATACAAACAGACGATTTTCGAAGGGATACGAGGTGGACAAGCGCAGGAACAAGACTGGGGTATCAAACAAAGACACGAGGTGAACAAGTGGAACAACAGGACGGGGGTATCCAACAAAGACATCAGCTTCTTTTAGAAAGTCGTACACAAGCTTCATGTACTCAAGATCAAGTCTACCCAACACATCTCTAATGTCTTCCTTTTCTGGTTTTCCTCGGGCCCTGAGGGATGCTCAGAAATCGGATCTGGCAATACCGTGTTTGGGGCATTCCCACACAACATGGTTGATATCTTGATAGCCTGCACCACAGCTATAGAGATTGCTATCTGTGAGCCCTAATTGATAGAAATGCGAACCCAGAGAGTAGTTATTGGACATAAGTCGACACATTATCTTGATACAATCTCGACCTATGTCCAACCCCTTGAACCATGACGTCTTCGATACCTGTGGCAGAATTGCCCAACTCTCCTGCATCCCATTGTTGTTGTTAACTGACCAAGGCATGCTGACTAGCAATCGAAAAAAAATCATTGAAGGCTATATGAATGTCACAAATATCGCCTTCCATAACGCCCACCTTGGCGAGTGAGTCCGCTTGCTCGTTACCCAGGATCGAGCAATGCGAAGGGACTCAAACCAAGGTGATAGGGTGCGTGTACCAATTATGGCACTACCTAAGGAAGCTATTTATACAAAAATAACGAGAAGGCCAAAGAATGTCATCAATAAGTTAAAAGACAGCTTACTTTCAATACTTTACAGGAAAAATATAGAAACGGAGCCAAAACTACTTTTAGTATTGATTTCAGCGTGTGCCAATGATAGGAACCCTGTACCAGTTGTGGTTACATTTTTAACTTCGGTTCCTTTTCGCACTATTTGCATGCATTCCTTAAGGGGTTAGCCATTATTGGTACACTATGGCGAAAAAGGGTGCAAGGAAGCCGAAATTTTAAGGAAAATGATTTATTTCTATGATTTGAGGAAAATGTGGAGTTTGAATGAGTGCGACTTTCTTTTGTGAACGTGATCTGTTGTTCACAATTTTTTTCTTGTTGATTTACATCGTTAAAGTGTGAAAATTGACTATGGCGAATATTTGGTACTATAGCCATAATTGGTACACTTACCCTATTATAAGTTTGATTCAATAGAGCACTCAGAAATGATCGTATTTCGTTTAGGAAATACGTGGAGTGCTTTCCCGACCTCATTGAGCGAATAGCCTCAATTGAACTGAGGCTATCCGTGAAAATGAAGTAACTATTGATCAGAGGGAAGAAAGGCAATTCGCTCTGAGCCGCCAATGCTGCAACATACACTGAGCAAGGACTTTGAAGTTTGTGGGCGGCGCTATGAAGCTCATTAAATACACCAAATCTAAGTGGAATCATTGGTTTTTGACCCGTCAGTGAAAAACTTTCTGTCGCAACTGATACGACTCAACTAGCTTGCAAAAAATCTTGGAATGTGCTCCGATCGGAGCGGATGTGGTATTCCACGGATTTCATGCATCATGGTCAGATCAAAACCTATAGTGGAATTGAAAAAGTCTGGGAAGCAACCGCGGTTGAGAACATTCAAAGAAGGGTGAACCTCCAGAGTCATGTACGAGTAGTACATTGTCATAAATTTTGTATGATGAATTCGTTCGATCAACTTCTCAAAGCTTTCAATTAGGGTATGTGTGCCATCAGTAATCTCATGCTCCCATTTTCATCCTATTCGAAAACAAGCGATTACGGCACCGATTGACTCCGTTCTTTTTGTTTTCATGGGTGCTCACTTCTAACAAAAAATACAAAAATAAGTAACAAAACAAACAGCGCTTCAATCCTTTGTTTTTCGTGGGATGAAAATGGGAGCCACATGCTTAATAAGGGAACCAATACCCTACCAATGGATTCAGCACCTCACAGCGGATGAGGAATTTTAACGAGAATTCCACGAAACGATCTGATAAAGGGAGTACTGTAGCTAATACCTCCAAACTCATTGTGTGCATAGAGTTCATACACCCTAACGCGATCCGAAGACAACGATTCTGGATACGCTCTAGCTTCAGGATATGTGTTTTCGCGGCGGACTGAAAGCAAAAGCTACCCTATTCGACAACCGGCAGTATCGTTGTACGATAAAGCTTTATCAGATCTTCCGGGTGGGCTCCCCTCCGTGTTCCGGTGAGTGTACGCATGAAGTTGATTCGTTGTTGGCACTTCTGGTACAGATAATTAATGTGCTTTCCCCAGGTGCCTTTAGAGTCGAACCAGACCCCTAGATAGCTGCGACAGAGCTTGAGTGAGTTCCTTACCCAAAAATTGAAGCTCTAGATAGGCCAGATCACACTTCCTAGAAAAGAAGACTAACTCAGTTTTCTCCAGAGAAAATTCAGCTTTACAGCCCAAGCAGACAAATTGTCCAGAGTATCTTGCAATGGTCCTTGCAGATCTTCCGCTTCTGGTCCGGTGATATAAACCACGGCGTCATGCGCAAGCTGTCGTAGCGTGCAATTTTCCTCGAGACATTCTTCGATATCTCTGACGTAAAAATTGTAAAGAAGGGGCTTGAGGGGGCATGAGCCCTGGGGGAGACCCATGTAACTAATTCGTGAAGTTTCCGAGTTCCCATGAGAGAAAAAAACATGTGCTTCTTAGACAACAAGTTGTACAAACAGTAGTTTAAAATCGGAGAAAGCCCACGTGGAGTTTGTCTGAAAGGACATCAACGCAAACTGCATCAAAAGCCCTTTAATATCCAAAAATACTGAGCCTGTTTGCTCTTTATGAGCGTGAGCCAGTTTAATTTCTGTAGAAAGCAACGCCAGACAATCGCTCGTTCCCTTGCATCTGTTTAGTAAAGGAACTAGTGCTTGTCAAATAAAATTCTCATTAAATTTTTAAAAAGTGTCAACATTTATCATTGTCAATACCGATGAAGAAAGCCAAACGTTGACTACTTTTCCAATTGAAAAATCATTTAAACAGTGATGTGTAGAGCACAATTTTTGTTCGGCTATCATTACCATTATCGACCAACAATTCAGCAAGCTTGCTTGTTTGTGACTTGCAATTGTTAGTTGGGCTTACTGTCGATATCCAACAGCATTATCTTTAAATTATAAGTGTTCAAATGGGTGAGAATTCTTTTTTCTCTGCGAAAATATAAGTGATATCGCTACATATCGATTAATATTACATGAATAAAATAATTCCCTTTATGTGGTTTTCAGGGTCTGCATTATCTTTTCATGAAATCAACGAAGCTAATGGAATTGGTTCACGGCTTCGCCATGCACCCGTGCAACACCAATCAATGCAATGCTCGCCACTCAATGACATGTGAAAGCCCTTTTTTATTTGTATCATTTTATTGTTCAATTTTTCATGACTTTTGTAAACGCAATAAAAAAAACTCGAATTCCGCTGCCGATTGGCATGATGCACTGATTATTGTTTCGCGGTTTATTTGTGCACCGTTGGCGTAATTATTATTGTGCACTTTCGGTTCGCTTGGGTTAAAAAAAATCGTGCCGCCCCATGTTTCAGCTGAATGATAGCCACATTAATCAATGTTTTATCAGAATGTAACGAAGCGAAAGGCCTCTGAATGCGGTTTACTGCAGCAGAAAATGTCATTACACAGACAGGGTCGTCAACGTCATCACTCGAGTCATCCGGAAGTCACCGCCTGAACCTGAACACAAACAATTGGAAAATGAATGGGATCTGTTTGTACTAGACTGGGTCAACAAAGTCGATTTTTGGAACAAAGTTTTTTCGATTCCCTTTGGCGTCCAAAACAACTGTGCAAAATTTGGGAGCGATTGGATGCGTCCCCGTATTCCGCATTGCGATAGAAATTTGTATGGAATTTAGTATGGGAAAACGTGCTTTTTTGCATTTTTCTCCTAAATTGAAATTTTTTTCCAAAACGATCTAATTAATGACGTTGAAGGATATGCCAAAAAACTTTGCCGAAGACCGCAAAGTGATCCGAAACTTGTGATAAAAGGTATAACCTACAGATTGCCCGGTGATGCTTAGTATTTAACATGTAAAGGAATAACATCAATAATACAATCTCAATTTTTGGCCTAAGTTACCAAACGAATAACTTTTTTACAAGCGTCGGATCACTTTGCGGTCTTCGGCAAAGTTTTCCGGCATATCCTAAGCTATACTTTAACGTCATTAGTTACATGGTTTTAGACAAAAGAATTCAACTTATGAATAAAATGCAAAAAAGTACACTTTCCCATACTAACTTCCATACAAATTTCATTCGCAATGCGGAATACGGGGACGCAACCAATCGCTTCCAAATTTTGCACAGTTATTTTGGATGACAATACAGATTGAAAAAGCTTTGTTCCGGGTTGATACGATCAAATTTAAATTTTCTCCATACAACGTTGACCCACTCTAGTTTGTACCCACGTGACAGGCGACACATAATTAACGTGATGCATTGCTGCCAACACATGGAGATAAAAAATAAATTAAATCAAATAATCTCTCGCACCAAATTCGATACAACCGATGCATAACCAATCGGATTGGTTTCGAAACCGGTTCGAGGGCGGACGGGAAAAGCATGCTAATGGTCAATACATCTCAGTTGCTTGCGCGGAAATTCATGCGATGCCATAATTCACCTGATCGAATTTCCTGCTCCATCGACGAGTTCGTTCCCTGTGTTGGAAGATTACCTAGACTCCTAGAGCTATAAGTAAATGGAGAAGCAAAGAAGATTGAGTTCTTTCACCCGGACATGGTTCGATTTGGTAGTTTTTCGTCTTCGTGGCAATGAATAATTGTGTGTGTACTGTTCGTTTGGAGAGGAGCATGAACGAATTACAGAAATATTGGAGACTCAACACGCGCATAGGAAATATTCTTCAAATTATCACTTCAACTTTTTCCAATATCAAGTCTACAAATAATTTTATATGGTTGCAACAGCACTAAAGTTCTTAAGTTATAAAGCAATTATCAACGGCTTTAGAACCATGGAATGCTGCTTCGGAAACAACCCTCATAATTAGTTGGAAGCAGCTAGACTTTCCTGGACACTTAATTATCTTCTTCTCAGAGTACGAATTATCTCTTTATCACCAAGTCGTTAAAACGATTGCACAAACACGATCATTCGCGCGCTCAAGTTTTCCCTCTGTTTCGGAAACAGACCACAATCTGAACTTGGATTCTTCAACAACCTTAAGTTTCAATTCGAAGCCACGCTTCTGGGCGAAAGATTTCAGCACATCGAGCCAACAACACCATAAAACCAGCCTGGTCCAATAAAACCGGAGGCAGAAATCTACTTCCATAAAATGCGAAATTAGTTTCGCTCCCATCAACTGGATCACCTTTCGACGGACGCGTCACATAAAAATGGCAAACTAGATGCCGCCGGGCGCCTATCACGCGCAACCTTCAATCAGACCACGTTCTTGGCGGGGCGGTGCTGGTAATGACAAGCCGGTGCAACCGGAATTTCATCCACATATTATATTCTTTCACTCGAGGTCGATCATAACGTTTTTGATGGGTGTGAACCTGACATTAACGAGTAATCTTTCGGTAGAAGTTTGCGAGCGAGTTGAATGATTGTTTGTTTGTTGGTGGCAACAAACTTTGGGTGATTTACGACTGTTTTGCTATTCGCGTGTTAATCTTGATAGCAGTCAGTCGTGAAATTCGACACCTTAGATCAAGGTAAGTTTCAACTCAATTTTATTCAATATGTAAATTCATCTTACCCAATCTCATGCACAAAAAGTGTCGTTAACTGCAAATTGTCATACCTGTAAAGAAGCAAGAAAAGAACAAAATTTAGTATGATCAATAAACAACACTCATCCCATTCCACGCTACACGCCAAACAAGCAATCAATTATTCACTGTATTTACTGTAGATGTCACCATAACACAGTTTCCAATTTAAACCCTTTGCGCCACAACATTCCATTCCGCTTGGAGCCCATTTGTTCCCATTTCCTACCGAACCGGCCGCGACCGACGAAAGGATTACACTGAAGTTTTTTTTTACGCAGTTTTTTTTACGCGGTTTTTTTTTACGCGGTTTTTTTTACGCGGTCCGTCCTAAAAAAAAACCGCGTTATTTCAAGACCCGTCGTAAAAAAAAACCGCGTTATTTCAAGACCCGTCGTAAAAAAAATCCGCGTTTTTTCAAAAACACGCGTAAAATAGTCAGCACCACATTTAACGTGACTTGACTTTTTTTACGACGTTTTTTGAAATAACGCGGTTTTTTTTACGACGGGTCTTGAAATAACGCGGTTTTTTTTACGACGGGTCTTGAAACAACGCGGTTTTTTTTACGCGGTTTTTTTTACGCGGGACCATTACCGTCGTCTAGTCTAGTCTAGTCTAGTCTAGTCTACACATACACAGCCATCACTTGGAAGAATCCTGGAAAATGATTGAATCGACTACTTCTATCATTTTTCTTGTCATTATCAATGCTTGCAGTGAATCAGTGATACATTACAAGCATTGAAGCGGCCAGGCCTACTGTGCAGCGTCATTGAATATTAAATGAAAACCATAGAACGGGGACATCTCGTACCAACCGCTCCGTATAATAAGTGGTATAGAAGCTAAGCAAAATCGTTGGGAGTGACGTTGCTAAGAAAGTTAATGTCACTCCATCTGGGTTCCTCGTCCTGGGATGGGACATAGGATTTTCCCCTTATGCCCTGGCTCGGAAGCCTAGGTTTAAGCGCCATTGCTCGCTCTCTGAAACGAGACAAAATATTGAGACCCCTTCCCCGGTTGTACTAAGAAAATCAACTTTTAAGTGAATAAACTGTGAAACGTGTAGGGGCCCTACACTTTCAGCATCTAGGCATCTCATAGAAATTAGAAAGATCTCACCAAATAGTCAAACGTCCGGTATCCTTTTTCCTTACAGCGTGAAACAAGCTGTACTGTACAGAAACGCAATATTTTTTTTCACTTGATGATGGATTTTTTTTCTCATGGGTTCTTCATTCAAACTTTCTCTGCGCTTTGTATGAAAACTGTATTATTAATTTAAAGAAACCTAAATCACGAAACACTTCTGTGACAGTTTTGCGTGATCGTATCAACAATACACAAAACTCAAACTCTCCAAAATGATCTTCGTTTCTCTCCACCATCCGCCAATTGATTGCACATTGTGCAGCGAAACACACGACACATCCACATTTTGTACGCGGATAGCACCTGAACTGCCGATTACATTACGAATAAATCTCGAGAAAAAGAATTTACACTATGGAAATCTAGCACAATCAGGGACTCCGTAATGATTAACTTTTGCAAACGGAAGAAAACGGAATCATCGGTACACATTTTCACGGGAACAATTCTTCATATTCTTCTTTCGGTCACATACACAACACGGAACCCGTTAATTCGGAACTAGATTTTTCTCCAATTCGTACGCGTGCTGTTTCTGGATGACGTACCACCAGCCAAATTATCGTCACAAATTCACACCTTACGCGGGACCATTACCGTCGTAAAAAAAAACTTCTGTGTACTCCCGTGGGTCTACTTTAACTTCTGGTCGACCGTCCATGTTCGTTCAGTTCACTTTTTCGCCCCCAAACAACGACAACTCCAATTCCAATTCAGTCACTTGCGCACGCAGCACTACTGCAGAACCAAACAACAACAACATACGCGTCGTACGTATGTACACGTATATGAACCTGGATGTAACCTGGAGGTTCTTCATAAATTAAAACAAATGGTTATTCCCTGTGCCAGCTCCCGCCCTGGCTTGGAGCGCGCAACTTTGTACCTGTGTGTATTACAACCAACGGGACATGGCATCCCCAGCATCATCCGTTGTAGAGTGATGAGGGGTGAAATTTTGACTGTGGATTTTGCAAAACAGTTCGGAAATATTATGCCCCAAAAACTTAAACTTACTTCCATGCAATTCAGTACTGCAATTTCTTTTTTGCAATTTCACATCGTAATAGGCTGTTTTAACTCACGCAAATCTGACAGGAAAAGGCCTACTTTCCCACACCAAATTAACAGTGCAGTAATGGTTCATTACAGCACTGATTTGCGTTGCGTAATGAACCATTACAGCACTGTTTTCAGTTTTGGTCAACTTATTGATGCTTTCTGGACGCATTTTTGAAAAATTGTGACAACTGCACAGTATAACCTGCTATGATCAGATTTTCTCCAACATGGCTATGAGCATCAGTATACAGTTTGATGAAAAAGTTTTGTAAAAACTATCCTCAAGCGGTAATTTATGAACTTGCAAAAAACGTTGTACGCAACTCGATGCAGAACTCGATTTTTACAGCACTCGTCGTAATTATCCAACTCGGCAAGCCTCGTTGGATAAATGTACGACTCGTGCTGTAAAAATCGTCATTCTGCACCTTGTTGCGTAAACTACTATTTTTTTTTACTACCAATTTCAGCATTATGATGACCCACTTTTACGTACTGGTTCATTATGCAACTGAAATGAGTGCATTATGCAACTCAAATGAGTTGTATAATGAAATAGTAGTTTACGCAACAAGGTGCAGAATGAAGATTTTTACAGCACGAGTCGTACATTTATCCAACGAGGCTTGCCGAGTTGGATAATTACGACGAGTGGTGTGAAAATCGAGTTCTGCACCGAGTTGCGTCCAACGTTTTTTGCAATTTCATAAATTACCGCTTGAGGATAGTTTTTAACAAAACTTTTTCGATGATGATTAACCTGGGCTTGTTAGTCGAGTCAAGTACAAGACACTGAAGACGACCTTACAGTTGAGGTCGAAATACGTATCTGTCAAAGGATGCAAATTCCTAGTGGAATTCAAAGGAACCGTACTTAACCCGATTTTCTTTTTATTTAAAACTTTTTCATCAAACTGCCACTGATGTTCATAGCCAAGCCATGTTTAATAAAGTCTGATCACAGCAGGTTATACTGTGCAGTTGTCACAATTTTTCAAAACTGCGTCCAGAAAGCATCAAGAAGATGATCAAAACTGAAAACAGTGCTGTAATAGTTTATTACGCAACGCAAACAACGCAAATCAGTGCGGTAATAAACCATTACCGCACTGCTAATTTGGTGTGGGAAAGTAGGCCTTTTCCTGGCAGATTTGCGTGAGGTAAAATAGCCTATTACGATGAGAAATTGCAAAAAATCATTGCATAATAGTTATTTATGTAACGAGTTGCAAAATGATGATTTTTACAGCACGAGATGTACATTTTTTCAACGAGGCTTGTCGAGTTGAATAAAAACGACGAGTGCTGTAAAAATCGAGTTTTGCAACGAGTTGCATACAAATTTTTTTGCAATGAAAGAAAAAACTCATTAGAATATGATCGTTTCCAACAACATCATCGTGCTTCGCGGTAGTTGAATGGGAACGACCACGTGCTCTATCATCCCGGGTAGAGGCTAATGGCAAACAAAGGACAAAATAATAACTGGTTTTGCCATCATATCTCGTTTTGCCATTCTTCTGTTATTATGAAAAACTTAAAATGACAAATCAATAGCAAAATATACAATCATAGCAAATCTTGTCATTGATATGTTATTCATGAATAATGCTAAATAACACATCAATAACAAAAATTACTATCATGGTAAAACTTGCAATTTAGCACCTTTTATGATGAATTGTATAAAATATCAAAACAATAACATAATTTACATTCCTAGCTAAATTTGCCATTATTTTGATACTGTGAGAAATTATTCATAAACATTAGGCCCCATAACATATTTTACTCTTAATATAGCATTAACTATTATATTGTATATTTCAAGCATAACTTTTCAATTTGACGTATCTCGCAAAAGTAAACAAATCCGGATTCTCAGCTGTGTGTTTGATTCGCAATGGATTCTATTTGATGCACATCAATTTATGTTAATATAGAACTCAAACAATTAAAGAGTATAATTTGTAAAACGACGTATCTATCTACCCTAACAACCCTACGCTGCGCAAACGTTCCTAAATAGGAGAAGCCAGAGTGGATCGCGGGGCAACGGTGGCTACGTTCATCAAAGTGAATTTGATTTTAAGTTCGTTTCGCTTTGAGTTTTTAATTTCCACAAAATAAAACTGTTTTTACATTGATTGATGAACTTAAATTTTATTGAAGAAAAAAAAAAGAAATTGCTCATTTTACCTTTCTTCTGCTACTTTGAAATAATAACTGAATCAACCATTATTTTAAAATTGAATAATTCGATTTAAATTTGAACAACTAAACCTACCATTATTTTGATCGCCACATAAACAGCTAAATTTGTTCTTATTCTGTTATCAATAACTCAAGAATGTCATATTTTGTTATTCACGGATAACAGTTAATTTGGGTCTTATTTTGTTATCAATATCTCAATAATAACTTATTTTGTTCTTCAATTTTATCCGCATGCTTTACCATTACTTTGTTATTACAATGGCAAAATAAGTTATTTTTAAGTTTTTCTGCTACCAAAATTTTGTTATTATTTTTGTTATTTTAACTCTTATTTCAAACAAACAAATAACACATTTTGTCATTCAAACATTCTGTTTTAATGGTAAAATTTGCCATTCTTTTGCCATTAAGCTCTACCCGGGATACTAGACACAAAATTTGGATCAAGCATGCCGTGCTATAACCGTCACAGTTTTTCAAGCTCTAGCCGTGGAAACTGAGGTCAGACTGAGGTTGTCAATCAAACAATTGCATTATGATTCATAATGCAACCGAAATGAGTTGCATTATGAACCATAATGCAATTGTTTGGTATCGTACGGAAAAGTAGGCCGTAACCTTACCGAAACGGCAAGTATAAAATAAAATTTTATGTTGTGCGTTGCACGTAAAAGACAATTATGGCGAATACTTTCCAAGGCCTTCAATGATGATGGAAATTCAATCGCAGTGCAAAGACCACGTGCTGTCGCAACAGTCATCACATAACGTGACCATGTGGCGACCTTTTTTCAAGAATTATCAAAGAGCGCTATGATAAAAAATTTGAAAACAGGTCTGTTTTCTTAGGCGACTATCTCGCGTGTATCTTTGGCTGCGGGTAAAAGTAGTCGCCAAAGTAGATTTTATTTTGATTCGTATAATAGTGCCGAGTTGCAAAAAATGTTGTATGAAACTCGTAGCAAAACTCGACTTTCTCACGACTCGTGCTGGAACAATCAACTTTTTGCTACACTCATTGCACAATTATGGGTCACTCAAGGAACAATCGTTTCATAATATGTATAGTTTTACATACCAAAATAACACTTTCATTATTTTTATTTTGTATTCTCTTCACTGAAACTCCTGAAACTGAAAGTTTGCTTGTAAAATTCACTTTAGACGGTGAAAATTACTAAAATGTTGATGAATAATGAAAACCACAATAATGGGTCAAAATTGGCTGTGTAACAATTATGGGTCAATTTGTTGCCTATTATGGGTCACTCAAGAGGAATTGGCTCAACAATAATGTTTTGTCTATTTTTTCACTGATTGATCACTTATTCTCGATAGATCAATTAAAGTAAAATCTTAAACTGGTCTCAAACGTCTTAACGAAACGTGTTTTCAAGATTTGGAACCATTTTTTTTTCAAAATTGGGACAAAACCTTTAACACAACCACCGATAAACGCCTAAAAGTATGCAATGCCCATGTACGCAGAACTGTCAATATTATGCTGCACATAAAGTGACCCATAATTGTGTGATTTTCGGTGTTCCATGGCACAATAATGAGTCACTTAAATTTTGCCAGAAATAAGCTTTAATTAGCTGCAGTCACATGAATTTCTACATTTAGAACGCTAATTATACCTTTGTTCTGGTGACGATACCATTTTGCACTTGAAAATCAACGAAGCACGCTGTTACAGAGCTTACGAAAGCAGCGCACGCACTTTACGATATTTACAATCGCAGCGTTACTTTGACATATGGTTGTGTGCCGAACAAAAAAGTATCGAAAATATGTATGTTTTGACGTATAACCCCGTGTGCGATACGTATAATGACACAAAACAAATCAACTTATGTACGAAAAATGATAATGACTAACAAAAGCTTGCAATTAATTAGTATTAGTATTAGTATTAGTATTAGTATTAGTAGTGAAAAGTGACTAATAATTGTGTGTGACCCATAATTGTGCAATGACTGTACTCGTTACATAAATAACTATTATGATTCAGCATTTCCAGTCCAAAACACGAAACAAAAGTCTATTGTTGATCCGATTCTATTTAATTTCAATGAGATTTTGTTCATTTACTGAATTTGAACTTTAGCGTCAACACATAACCATTGTTCCGGACGGATTGCAGTTGGCGGAAATGGTGAAGAGCAGCGGATAAGCATACTAATCCGTAGCTATTTTTACAGTCTAATGTCTTGAACTATTTCCGCAAAACCAGCAAGTTCCTCAACGAACTACCCTTTTGAAAACCCCTCCGCTTAAGCGCCTGTACGTCGAATCGTACTGCGAAAGGGCGTGTTCGAATCCCGTACCCGACTAGTTCCACTTAGGGCAGGGCAGGTAAGAACTACCTAAAAGTCTGGCAAATTTACCCAAATTGAACCGGACCAAAAATTATCCGAAACCTGATAAAAACTGAAATTCTTTCACTGTTTTCCTAACGTAAATCGTAGGAGAAAGGTTCACAAGGTTAACATTCGTTTATTCTCCTATTTTTAGAACCTAGGGCCCTGAACGTGCACGTTTTATATAAATGGATTGATCTAATCTGCGTGTGGTTTACAGAACCGTCTCAACTGCTCGTTTGTCGAAGATGTCGCTAATGTGCCAATGGGAACACGTGGGTCTAGCCGTGGGTTGGTCTTCTAAGGGGCTACTCAAAATTCCACATGGCGTCGCCGGATTGGGCGGGGTGGTCTCGGTGACGGCTGATGAATGGAGAGGCCTGATGGTACAAAAAAAAGGATCTTCAGGCGAAAATGAGCAACTTCAGTAAAAGGTCTTAGGCTAGCACCTAGCAGTTTTCGATTTGATAGCGAAATTCATCAAACCAGTCGTAATTGCGTGTTTCTAAGGCACAAATGATTTTAGGTCTTTGTTTTAACAACATTCGTTTTATGCTGAACTCACTTTTGTAATGCAAAGTTCGCTTTCACGCTCCAACTCACTGTCGTTACGTTCGACTCTCTCAATAGCTCTAGAGGAATTTATAATTGGTTAATTTCCGAACTATTTATTAGCTTAACTCACTTACAGATTCTATGATCTCAAGCACACACGGGTATAACGATTTTCTTTGCTAACAGCACTACTTAATTATTCGGAATGATCTGACTGATCTCTAGCACTGACTCAACAGGAATGAAACTTCTTTCGTACAGGTCATATTTGGAGCCAATCTTCCCATATAGTACATTAAAACCTGAAGCAGAACGTGTCCTGCTCTGATTGGACCACAAAATATCGTATGATATTTCAACTACACAAATATAAATTTGTGATGAATTTATCGAAGACTACAACCTTCCAAAAAGTAGTATGATCGTAACCCAATCTAGGGATGTAGTACCGGTGGTACCGGTACCGAAAATACCGGTATTACCGACCAATTTGTGGTACCGAAACACCGGTACTGACTGAGCCTTGGTACCGGTACTTTCGGTACCGTGAAATCTCTTCCGAAATGTTGGTCATTTTCCGGTCATTTTTTTTCTTTTTTAATCCGGTCATTAGTATAGCCGATATGCAATGGAAACCCGACTAGAAGTTTATAACAAAAATGTAACATCTTTTTAATTAATCCTGATATTTATAACATAGGCATCGTACACAAATAACGTAACGCTATAGGGGGAGGGGGGGAGTCTAGCTTACGAGCCATACAAAATATTTTTGGTTTTCGTACAAAAAGCGTTACATGGGGGAGGGGGGAGTCTGAAATCGCTGATTTTAGCGTTACGTAATTTGTGTACCATGCCTTATTATGTTATACTTCTATCAGAAACATTTGGTGTACATAACTATTATAACACAATTATATCACATTATGTTATAAAATCTGATCATAACTCATTGTAATATACTTATGTTTCGATTCTTTGGCATTGGCATTGAGATAGCATTGTTACAAAGTTGTATCAAATTATAATAGAAACTTGTTATTGTGAAGCTCAGATTGATATCACGTTTTGTTATAATTTAGATCTGTTCATAATACAATAAGTTATTTTCTTGATTACACCAGAGCTCTTTTAGTAATTTTAACATCATCCTTCATCTAGTTAATAACATAATCAGTTATTGAAAATTTTTATAATATCATAACACAATATGTTACAAACTTGATATAATTTTCTAGTCGGGAATAAACGAAAACATTTATTTAAAAGGGGCTGTCCATAAACCACGTGGTCATTTTTTTGGGACTTTTCAACCTCCCCCCCCCCCCCCGTGGTCATTAGTCCATACATTTTTTTTTTGTCCATACAAAATGGTCATTGGCCGAACCCCCCCCCCCCCCCCCCCCTCATGACCACGTGGTTTATGGACAGCCCCAAACCAAGTTTGACAAACAAACGTTTTATATATGCAAAACGTTTCTGCAAATGGATTTATTAGCTGAAAATAAAACTTGTTAGATTAGGGTTTCTTGTTATTTCTTCAGTTTTTAAAATCCATTGAAAGCATCATCAAGGAAAAAATAGTTAAATCTTCTTCTGTCTTCACCTTGTAGCTGTCTATCTGAATTTGGTACATCAAAGGATGTTCCTGTTTCATTTTAGACTGATCAAGGTACTGCCTGTGGAACTGCGTAGAAGCTACACAAAAGCTCCAAAAGCAGTTTCATACAACTCATTTCTTTCTATCATTTTTATTTGATGTTTGTTGTTTAATTAGGTATTTTTTGGTTAGCTTCAATGGCATCCCTGAAAACCGGGATTAACATTTTCCTGAAATTGAAGATTTTCTGTGCAAAATAGATTATTCTTCATTTTAGTGGAAAATTTCTCAGTACCGGTATTTTACCGGTACTACCGGTACTGTCAACCCCAGTACCGAAATACCGGTACTCACCAAAAGTGGTCGGTACTGCGACCACTAACCCAATCTACTGGAGTTCTCAAAATTTGGCTATACTTGGTTTTACAGAAATAGTTCCAATACCCTCCACTGCACCTGTGGTGGCGCTGCGATAACTTAGTGGTTCCAATTATACCAACAATGCTAGCCATGAACATGTTCGACACTTCTCAGTTCATTTTAACAGTGTAACCGTTCTAAAACTCGCACGAGGGTTTGGTAAACCTGGTGACTTAAGCGCCACTCTCGTAGGAGAGACCACCAGTCTGTTGTTTGCCCGTTTTCCACTTTTCAAATTCGGTATTGCGTTTGCGGTTGGATGAGCTTAAGTCGTTGTTGGGTTCTTTCTTAAAAAGGGGTTGGGATTAGAAGCTAAGAAGTTGGCGTGAATGTAGATTCGAAGAGTTTTCGGTGTTTTTTTAGTCAAACGACCGTTCGAAAGCCCTGAGGAACTTGTATTAGCAAAGTCGGGCAGCAAACTGGAGACTGGTGGTCTCTCCTACGAGAGTGGCGCTTAAGCCACCAGGTTTACCAAACCCTCGTGCGAGTTTTAGAACGGTTACAACAGACCACGCAAATACACGAAAACGACGGATCATATCGGATCATATACTCTATTTTATCGGTCTTGTTGCCGTTCTTTTCATGCACATATTACATCTGTCAAAATGATCTGAGAGTTGTCAGTCATTTTGAGTTTAGGTTCGTTGGTTAAATAAAGAATATTGCATGGTTTTAGAACCTAAAATGCCTTTTGAATTTTTTGCCGACAATCGGCAACCATGCTGAAGTTAACAAAGTTCAGCGCAACTTGATTTGTCGCATGATAGATCCGCGCCATTTTCAAAAGCAACCAATGCGGTTCGATTCTAGCCATAATCTGTTAAAACGGGTAATGAAGTGCCTTAAAAGTGAGAGAACATTTTCTACAGACTCGACTCTCCGAGCCTTCTATCGAAAATTCGTTTTTTCTTTGAGTGAACATATGTATAGTCTTTCAGTACACTTTGGTGTACGAGTAAGGCAAAACTTATTATATCCGTCGTCTCGAGCTTTGCGCTTGAGTCTTTCCGTAATGTTTTGCACAGTACCTTAAATCGCTTGCCAAGTAAAACTTTTTTCAAAATCAATCTTATTCTTTGATAAAAGTTCCCTTTCTTGACATTTTTTGAAGGTTCCAATCATCTTTCAACTAGTGTGAGTTTTAAGCATAGCATAGCATGAATACTTGCACAAATCTTGGATGGAGTTTCAAAGCTGAATATTTCCATTGACATTGCTGATGTCGCTACTATTGCAATGTCATAGATTCACTCAGCTCCACACACCTGGCCAAGTCCTTGCAAGCATTTATAAATCCCTTCATCAACTTAGAAAGAGCCCAGAACTGAAGCATCTTCCAATAGATGAAAGGATGTTGAAAATAGCGAATTTTCAACTTATATGCAGTTATAAAGTAAATGTACTGAAGTAAAATTATTTACAAATAAATAATATTGGAAAGATCTCACCAATTGTTGTGGGGTTTTTGTGGTACAATGCCGATCATCTAATTGTCTTGATTAATGTTCTTCTCTGTAAAGAACAACACAATACTGAACATTTAACACCCGCGCATCTATTGTTTTGATTTTCACACGAGACAATAGCGAACGCGATCGATTATGCTGCCATACTCACCCCTTACAGGAGCGATGCATGCACAGCAAAGAACAAAACAATACTCTTCAACTAGTGTGAGTTTTAAGGTGTATGAAATATTGCATTTTTTGGAAAAAATGCGATACAATTTTCACATAGTTTTCTGCATAAAAACGCAAGGATTCTCCTTCATAAGCAGGACACAAAAGTCAATCCAAATCAATACACAATATCTAAACTTTTGAATAAGGTGTGCCAGCTCCAGGAATGTCGGGAAAAATGGAGCGGGCACTTTTTTGTCACTGTTTTTTTTTTCTTTAATACCAAGAAAACAAATTCATTCTTTGAGTCGAACTCTTTTTTTATCATTGTTCTGTAAGTAAAACTTAAAAAAAAAAACAGATTAATCCACCTTAGTGGTGGTGGTGCCTTTCTCGTCGAATATGTACTTATGATCTTTCCGTCGACGTTAGCCAATCCTTAGAATACGCTCTATACGATTCGTGTAATATTTGACCTCCTTATGAAAAATAACTGCAAAAAAGGGAAATTTTCCATTCAATTTTCAATCGCAAGAGCGAGGGCTCAACCAGCCGCACCCAAATTGTGCACAGTAATTTTAGACACAAAAAAAAAAACAAAAAACTTTATTCAGTGTTGATGCGATCAAATTATTATTTTCCCATAACACGTTGATCCATCCTATTTTATATTAACACTTAAACTACCGAGGGGGTAAAAACTCCCGCGAACTACCAAGGGTCCAAAAAAAGTCGGAAGTCCAACTTTGACAAGGCATTTCTCGGCCGTTTTTCAACCGATTTCAAAACTTTTTTTTGCGATGGAACCGGACAGGTTTCAAGATCATCTTCCATTTAAAAAAATATAAAATAGATGCGTCTACCCAAAGTTATTAAGCAAAAGGCACTTCCTAGTTTTTTTTGAGAGCGCATTTTTTGCGCACATTGATCAATAAAACAAAATTTAAAGCGATGACATATGGTTTTTTCGACTCTAAATCATGCGTACAGCTGGAGTGAACATGTTAATGCAAAATTAGTGGTTTTTCAGTACACTGATAATTTACCTTACTCAAAAAACTGCTAAAATATCCTATTTTTCACATAAAATAAGCAATAAATCAAAATTCAAAGCGATGACATATAGTTTTTTTGGTCCTAAATTGTTCGTAGGATTGTACTCGACATTTTTGATGAACAATGAAAATGTTCTAATTACACTCTTATTTTGTTTTACCCGGAAAACTACGAAAATTCTATACTTTTCACACAAAATAGTCAACAAAACTAAATTTAAAACGATAACATGTAGTTTTTTAGCCTGGAAATGTTCGTAGCAGTTTGGGGGACATACTTGAAGAAGGATAGTGATGTTTTCATTACACTCAAATTTTGATTCACTCAAAAATCAACGAAAGTACCACATTTTTCACGCAAAGTGCTTAACAAAAACGATGGCTTACAATGCAAAGTAGTTTTTTATCTTTAAATTATTCGTGAAAGCGTACTGGACGTTCTTGATGAGTAATAGTGATGTTTTCATGACACACTTAATTTATTTTCCTCGAAAAGCTACAAAAATACCATAATTTTCATGCAAAACAGTCAATAAAACAATAAAGCATAACATGTAGTTGTATGGCCTTAAATTTTCCGTTACAATGTACTGGACCTGTTTTTGATAAAATGTTGATGTTTACATTACACTAATATTTTGTTTTATAAAAAAATGTACGAAAATACCACAAAAAAGCGAATAAGCCAAAATTTAAAGTGATGATATGTAGTTATTTAACTTTGAATTTATCGAAGTAGTTTAGTAGAATGTGAATTTTCTATTACACTCATATTTTATTTCACTCGGAATACCAGGAAAATACCATATTTTTCACACAAAGTAGTCATCAAATAAAAATATAAAGCAATGCATTCTGGTTTTTTGGCTTTGATTTTTTTCATGAAATGATGAACTTTGAACAATAATACCGTCTTCATGACACTCTTAATTCATTTTACCAAACAAGTTTTTATAATACCATAATTTTCTTACAAAATAGTCAATAAAACAAAATTTAAAGCAATGCCATGTAGTTGTTAGTCTAAAATTTTCCGTTGGAATGTTCTAGACATGTATTTGATAAAATTTGGATGTTCACATCACATCCACGTTTTGTTTTACTAAAAAATCACGAATGTGCCATATTTTTCACACAAAATAGCCAATAACACAAAATTCAAAACAAACACATGCAGATTTCTATAACTGACTTTTTGTACCGGTTTCAGGTTATCTACTACCTGAAAAAAATACAAGGCAAACCGAAAATTCATCAGGGATTTTTTCTATTTGTTTTTATTTGAATCCATTTGCGTCTCCTGAACATGCAGTAGCAATCACACACCAACAAATAAACGGAAATCCCGTGAAAACGAAAACAAGTTACGGTTTCCAAAGTTAAGGTTAGGTTATGTGTCTTTATTAGAGCGATTTTCAGCCTTATTTCATTCCTGTTTCTTGGGATTCCTTTTCAAATTCCTCTCGGAGATTCTTTCGTATTCCTATCGACGTTTTTACCCTAGATTCAAACAGTTCTTTCCGGTAGAAATCCTGGAGAATATTGCAGGATTTCTGAAATCCAAATATTGTCCCCTGAAGGTTTTTATGAGAATCCTATAGATTTTCTTCCAGAGGTTTTCCCATATTTGCTCTCAAAGTCTCTCGTTGGATTTTTCCTCCTGCGTTTTGCCTAAACAAATTTTCGTGGAATTCATTCTCTTTTCTCCGGGAATATACATCAGATGTTGTCGTAAAATTTCTCTTAGAGTTTCTCTCGGAATTTCTCTTGAAGGTTTTCCGCGATTTCTTCCGGTATTCCTCTTGGTACTTCTCCATGAGATTTTTCCGGGATTTCTAAGGTTTTTACAGAAACTGTTGCTGGGATTTCAACTGAGGCTCTTCCTGGATTTTAAAGGAGTTTTTCACGAGTTTTCTTAAGGAATTGCTTCTGGGATTTCTCCCGAAGTTTTAAGAAATTTCAATGATTTTTTTCTGAAGTTTTTCCCCGGATTTGTACAGAAGTTACATCCAAGACATTTTATAAAGGTTCTTGCGAGAGTTTTTTTTTCAAGTTTCACCTGAGATTACTCTCGGAGTTTGTGCTCTAGAAGCTGAAATACAGAGTTCCAAACTTAAGCATTTTGTATGAAAATCGGTCAATGCGTCCAGAACTGTACTTTTCTAGAAGTGTTTCTCGGAAAACCTCCTGCCTGAGATAACCTACAAAATTCATTGTTGTAAATAACCGGAGACATGTCGGAATGAATCCACGTGATTTTTGTGAGAAATTATGCAATGAGGAACGCGAGAGAAACTTCGGAAGAAATCTTGAGAAGGACTGGGAAATCTCGGAAAAAAGCTCTGGTAGGAAATATTTAGAACATTCATGAAAGAACTCTGAAAATCTCTAAGAGAAATCCCGGGAGAAACTCCGGATGAAAACCAGCGAAGAAATTCAGGAGAAATATCGGAAAACTCTTTGGCAGAAATTCCAGAAGTAATTAACGGAAATCTCTAAAAATATCGAAAAAACCACGGAAGGAACTATTAATGGGAGCAAATAAACGAAAAACACTTTGCATAGGAACTAGGATGGAAACTTGAGAGAACTGGAGAAAGCCAGAAAAAAAAACTTCGAAAATGCTCCAGATTCCTTAAACAAATTTGATAATATTCTAAATGAGTCCTTGGAGAAATTTATCAAACAATCGCTAGAGGAATGTCTGATAAAACCCCAAAGGAATAATACACGGAAACATTTAAAAAGTTTTCTAAAAGACCTCCTCGAGAAATAGAACCCCTGAATAAATTCCGCATGAATCCTTGTTGTTTTTGAAAATATCCCTGAAGGAATCTCTGGAATATATTTGAATGATTTTCGAAAAGAATCCACGACAAAATATTTTGAAAGAATCTTTGAAATATATCATAAAATATAATTGCACCTTTTGGGAAATTTGGGAGAGTTTCTGATGCAATACCGTAAAACGGGGAGCTTTGATAATTTATCAGCAAATTTCCATTATTTTTCCTGATGTAATACTTTTACTTACTAGTACTTGTGTCTCAGTTATAATTGCAATGTAAGGATTGGACAGTTTTAAATGTTTTGGGTGATCAATATTATTTTTTCATATGAGCGAGAATCATATTTTCATTTTGGGGAAACTTTGATAGTGCTCTGACAAACATATTAAATCCCAAAAAATGTTACAGATTGCAACGCAAAGAGTATCAGCTTGATGGGAAAGGCCGTATGAAACATATAAGGTTAATTTATTGTATCAAAACATGAAGAATTTTATAAAATTATAAATAACAAATTGAGTCAGTACTCCAGCTGAGTGAAAATCTCAGTGCTTTTAGCTATCAAAAATAATTATCTGTGTAAAAATTTATTTTTTTACGGTACATCAACATGTGACTATATGCTGCGTATAGTAAGTTCTCTTTATTTGAGTCGTTTTTGTTTTTTATAAACAAATTTAAAAAACAACGAGTGTAATTGAAAGATCACTATTGTTTATCAAACAAGTCTTGAGCTTTTTTAACGAATAATTTCGTGGCAAAAAAACTATAATGCATTGACTCCAATTTTTATTTGATGACTACTTTGTGTGAAAAATGTGGTATTTTCCTGGTTTTCCGAGTGAAATAAAATATGAGTGTAATAAAAAATTCACTAGGATTGTTCAAATAAATCCACTAAACTACTTCGATAAATTCAAAGTTAAATAACTACATATCATTACTTTAAATTTTGGCTTATTCGCTTTTTTGTGGTATTTTCGTACATTTTTTTTATAAAACAAAATATTAGTGTAATGTAAACATCAACATTTTATCAAAAACAGGTCCAGTACATTGTAACGGAAAATTTAAGGCCATACAACTACATGTTATGCTTTAAATATTGTTTTATTGACTGTTTTGCATGAAAATTATGGTATTTTTGTAGCTTTTCGAGGAAAATAAATTAAGTGTGTCATGAAAACATCACTATTACTCATCAAGAACGTCCAGTACGCTTTCACGAATAATTTAAAGATAAAAAACTACTTTGCATTGTAAGCCATCATTTTTGTTAAGCACTTTGCGTGAAAAATGTGGTACTTTCGTTGATTTTTGAGTGAATCAAAATTTGAGTGTAATGAAAACATCACTATTCTTCTTCAAGTATGTCCCCCAAACTGCTACGAACATTTCCAGGCTAAGAAACTACATGTTATCGTTTTAAATTTAGTTTTGTTGACTATTTTGTGTGAAAAGTATAGAATTTTCGTAGTTTTCCGGGTAAAACAAAATAAGAGTGTAATTAGAACATTTTCATTGTTCATCAAAAATGTCGAGTACAATCCTACGAACAATTTAAGACCAAAAAAACTATATGTCATCGCTTTGAATTTTGATTTATTGCTTATTTTATGTGAAAAATAGGGTATTTTAGCAGTTTTTTGAGTAAGGTAAATTATTAGTGTACTGAAAAACCACTAATTTTGCAATAACATGTTCACTCCAGCTGTACGCATGATTTAGGGTCGAAAAAACCATATGTCATCGCTTTAAATTTTGTTTTATTGATCAATGTGCGCAAAAAAAGCGCTCTCAAAAAAAAACTAGGAAGTGCCTTTTGCTTAATAACTTTGGGTAGACGCATCTATTTTATATTTTTTTTAAATGGAAGATGATCTTGAAACCTGTCCGGTTCCATCGCAAAAAAAAGTTTTGAAATCGGTTGAAAAACGGCCGAGAAATGCCTTGTCAAAGTTGGACTTCCGACTTTTTTTGGACCCTTGGTAGTTTAGGAGTTAACACCGCATTAATTTGAAATGGTGTGATTTAATGAGATTGTTTTGGTCACGATTTTGTTCTCTTGCATGTATGAAGACTTTGACCATTTCTTCACTTTTAATCTTACCCAACGTTTAACAGGCTATTAAAAAGCCACGAATTGATTTATGTATAGCTAACATTGGTTTTGTTCACTTTCATAATTCTTATATTTAATGTGCCGAATGGATGGGTTTTCAATTTTATGTTTGACCAGCGGACACCTGGAACCGATTTCATGACACTACTGGTTGTCCCGGACATTGTCTTTGGCTATTTTCTTGTCAACTGTTCATCAGGCTGGCTATAAGTCGCGAATTGCTGAATTGCATGGGGAGAATTGCCAGATAATTGCCCATGACGTCTCTATTGACTTTTATTATACTCTATTGAAGATCCCTGAAACACCCTAAAACCACTCGATTCGCATTGAAACGGCTTGGATCGCATCAGTAAAGTACCAGAGACTCCCGTAGACTTTCCATAATCTCCAGTGAAGTCCGCTGATTCCAACTGAAACTTTTTGCAACGCTTTGAAACTTCCCTGAAGCTCTGAAAATTGTCTCAGAAGCCTTGCAAACCTTCAAAAACCTTCGATTCGCCTGGAAAATCCTTAAAATCACTCTGGAATATTTTGGAGGCCACTGAATCCTCAAGATACTCCCAGGAACCCTCATGAAAACACCGAAAATGTTTTGAAAACCAAAATAATTATTTTCCGGGATTTAAAAAGTCCCGAAATCACAAAAATCCAGGGATTTTTTGTGCCTATTGTACTTCCAAATTTCGTTTGTTGATTCATTGCATTGTGCAATTTTTATTGTTCCTGTTAATCACGGAGCAGCAACTACGAATTATAGGCTGTCGAATTATCTACAGTGTCGGACAAAACAATAAGATTACCGGTCCTATTTCATACAAAATGACCAAGTTTGACGATATGCTACTCGGTCTCTAGTAAACCAATTTTGCTGAAATTTTGGCAGCCGATATCAAATTGATTGAGTTCTATTGACTACTTAAAAAGTTACAGATATACGTTACGTTGCGTTGCGTTGCGTGGTAACGGGGTAATTCGTAGATTGCATACTGAAAGTTGTCATGTTAAAATTTTAATACTCGTATTCTAATTGCTTATGGAATGCTATTTGGGAAGGAACAGCTATCCAATCAGAGGTTGAGGAAAAAATACATGAGAAGTTCCATTGCCGGCCACGCCCATCTTCAAACCATATCAAACCGCGGCTTTTTCGATAACCTGATCAACAGTAAGCAGGAGAACATTCTCAAATCATATCGGAACCGGTTCCAGATGTGCCGCTAGAGGCGGCCAAGTATAAAAGTTAATCAAACCCATGCATGCGACATATCAAATTATGGCTTCTTTGATATCCTCCTGATGAACAGTAAGCAGGAAAATATTCTCAGAACATATCTGAATCGGTAGTGATCCGGAACCGGTTCCGGGTGTCCCGCCGGAATTAGCCAAAAATAAAAGTGAACCAAACCCGTGCATGCGACACATCAAATCTGTTTTTTTTTTTTCGATAAACGGTTAGCAAAAAAATAGGATCAGAAAACATCAGAAACTACCGGTACGGTTCCGGAATCCATTCCGGGTGCCCCGCCGAAAGTAAGCAAATATAAAAATGAATTAAACCCATGAATGGGACACATCAAATCGCGGCGTTTTAGGTATCTTGATTTAGCAAAAGATAGTTTCCGATAATATTTGGGACTACCGGTAGTGTTCCGCAACCGATTATGGGTGTTACATAGAAAATGATCAAACGTAAGGGAGAACCAACCCATGAATGCGACACATTGAATGTCTTCTAGGTAACCTGACGAACGGTTAACAAGAAAAAAAATCATAGACCATACTTTGGAAAACCAATAGTGTGCCGAAACCGGTTCCAGGTGACCCACCGGAAGTGGTCGAATGTAAAACGGAATCAAACGTATGCACGCAGCATATTAAATAATGTCTTCTTCGATAACGCAAAGAACGGTCAGCAAGAAAAAAGTCTCATGCCATATTTAAGACTACCGATAGTGTTCCGGAACAAGTTTCGAGTATCTCGCCAGAACTGGCGAAATGCAAAAATGAACCACACTCATGCATGCGGTACAGCAATTCGCGACTTTTTAAGAAAACTTATTACCACTTTGCATGGAACTAGCCTAAGACCACATCAGAAACAATCGGTACAATCCCGGAACTGGTTCTGGGTGTCCCACTGGAAATGGTAAAATGCAAAAGTGATTCATACCCATGCAAGCGATACAACAAATCGTGTTGTTTGGGTAACCTAATGAACATTTACAATGAAATAGTCTCAGATTATATTTGGGAGACCCAGTAGTGCTCCGGAACCAGTTCGGGGTACCCCACCGAAAGTGACCAAATGTACCATGTGGACACATCAAACCACGGCTTTTCCTCGGGGCAGCAGGGACTAAAGTCCTGGGGCCTGACGCACCCCCCCGCTTGCGAGTCAGCCGCGTAGTCGCCGGCTAAGAATAGGACTACTAACCCCAATTCAAGGTGTCAAGCGACCCGTGCTGAGGAATGAGTGATCGAGGGGGTGAAAAAGATGCTCGATCTTTAACGGAGCCTGTGGGGTACCTGGGCACCCCCCACAGTAAGCTGTCCCTTACCGCGTTAATGCAGGGCTCTGGCGTGGTGGACATTCTTTCCCGTACTACTCGTGGGATTTAATCATGAAGTCAAATAAAAATCAGAATCTAGGTGGAAATAGTGGTGGGATCAACCCCTTCGCAAGAAGCGGGTTGATGAGATCTCCGACAAGGAGAAGTGAGGAGATAGGCGCTGGGAGTTGCGTACGCAGCTCAAGCGTGGGTGCTCCAGTCCACTTCCCGGCAAGCCAGCCGGTGGAGGTTATGGACGGAGCGTGGTTGTTGAGGGCCGTCAACCGAGGATCCAAAGGACGGTCCGCAATAGAGGTGGCTGAGCAGCAGCTTGGCAAAATCATCGACTTTGCGTCCACTAAGTCGAACATAAGCAAGGACCTGAAAACGGCCTTGCTTCGACTTAGGGCGTCGATCGACGATGCCAAGCAGGAGCACGCGGCACTCGCGTTGCAGACTGCTGCAGCAGCGGAGCCTGCAAATGAGAAAGTGCCGAAGTTTACCCAAACGGAGGCCTTCTCCTTCGCAGGAAGTCCGAATAAGGCGGAAGCGACTGCTCGCGACAAACGGGGCAAGCAATCGCAGAAGCGGGCGAGGCAACCGTCAGGCGAGGAGCTGTCTGGCGGTGCCCGCAAGGCCAGGCGAATCATTACCCCGAAAGTCGGTAATAATGCCGGAAGGTCGGACCCCAGCCAGGGTTCCCGGAAAGCTGGGAAGGGTGGGCCTGAAAAGGCTGGCCCGTCCCGGAACGATGGGAACAAGGGGTTGCGACCGCTAGTGGGCCCTCAACAGCCACAGAGTAGGGCGATCCAAGGGGAGGACCCCCCTTGGACGAAGGTAGAGCGGAAGAGGAAGAAGAAGGCGAATCCGCAGGTAGTAGCGCAGGACGCCAAGCCAAGGCGTAGGAGGGCAGGTGCCAAGCGCGAGAAAGGCGACGCTATCGTCATCAAGACGGAACAGTCCAAGTACTCGGACGTCTTGAAGATGATGCGAAGCGAAGCCAAGCTTGAGGGTCTTGGAGCCGACGTACGCAGTATTAGACGTACTCGTACGGGCGAGATGATCCTGGAGCTGAAGCGCCAGAAGGAGCACAAGGGCGCCGCCTATAAGAGGCTGGCAGAAGAGGTCCTTGGTGAGGGTGTGCAGGTGAGGGCTCTGACACATGAGGCGACTCTGAAGGTCAAGGACATCGATGAGATCACCGAAGTGGAAGAGCTCGTCACGGCACTGCGGCAACAGTGCGATGTGCAGGTGGCCGCCGCAGCCGTTAAGCTACGGAAAGGGCCAGCAGGGACACAGATAGCTTTGGTTCAGCTACCTGTGGCGGACGTCAAAAAGTCCGTTAAAGTAGGGAGCATAAAGGTGGGTTGGTGTGTATGTCACCTGACATTCCACGAGCCACCAGAGGTTTACTTCAGGTGTCTGGAACCAGGACACAAGTCGTGGGACTGCAAAGGCCCCGACAGGCGCAAACTGTGCAGGCGATGCGGCGCTGAAGGTCATAAGGCCCAAAGCTGCACGAGTCCGCCCATCTGCATGATCTGTACCGGGAAATCCTCGAACAACAGACATCCGATGGGTGGCCCAAGGTGCCCGGCCTTCAAGAAAGTCGCAGTGAACAACAAATCACAGTGCAGGTAACGCAGCTGAACCTGAACCACTGTGATGCGGCTCAGCAACTGCTTTGTCAGGCAGTTTCTGAGTGGGAGACGGATATCGCCATCATATCGGACCCATACCGAGTACCCGCCGGCAACGGCAACTGGGTCGCGGATGGGACCAGAAAAATGGCGGCGATATGGACGACGGGTAAATACCCCGTGCAGGAGTTGGTGTCTACTACCTATGAGGGCTTCGTGGTCGCCAAAGTAAACGGGGTCTTCTTCTGTAGTTGTTATGCGCCTCCGCGGTGGCCGATCGAGCAGTTCACGCAAATGCTGGACCGCTTAACGACCGTGCTAACAGGGCGAAGGCCGGTGGTAATAGCGGGCGACTTTAATGCCTGGGCCGTGGAATGGGGAAGCCGTTTCACGAATCAGCGGGGTCAGATCCTGCTAGAAACACTGGCCATCTTAGATGTCGACTTGGCTAATGTCGGTACCAAGAGTACCTTTAGTCGAAACGGAGCGGAGTCAATTATTGACGTGACCTTTTGTAGTCCTGGCCTAACAAGTAGTTCGAACTGGAGAGTAGATGATGGCTACACTCACAGTGACCACCTGGCGGTTCGCTACAGTATCGACTACAATAACAGCAGACAGCGGATAGAAGAAGAGGCGGCTAGGCCAAGGCCAAGCCCTCGCAGGTGGAAGACATCATACTTCGACGAAGGGGTATTTAGGGAGGCGCTCCGCCGTGAGCGAAACTTAATCGGTTTAGACGGCGACGAGCTGGTAGCGGTGCTCTCACGTGCGTGTGATGCGACCATGCTTAGGTGAGTCCACCCTAGAAATGGGAGGCCTCCGGCTTACTGGTGGACCGACGCGATTGCGGACCTGCGCCGCGCCTGCCTAAGGGCTAGGCGGCGGATGCAGCGAGCACGATCAGAGGAAGAGCGAAACGAACGGCGGGTGGTGTTCGCCGCTGCAAAAGCCGCGCTTAAGACCGAGATAAGAGCAAGCAAAAAGGCCTGCTTTGAGGGTCTCTGTCAGAGTGCCAATACGAACCCGTGGGGTGACGCCTACAGGATCGTTATGGCCAAGACGAGAGGTGTGATGGCTCCTACAGAGCAATCTCCAGAGATGTTGGAGGGGATCATTGGAGGACTTTTTCCGCGTCATGATCCTAGTCCTTGGCCTCCTTTCGTAGGACAGCCGGGGACTGGGGCTGGCGATGAGGAGAGGGTCACCGATGTGGAACTTGTGGGGATAGCTAAGTCCCTTAGCGTAGGTAAGGCCCCAGGTCCGGACGGAGTTCCGAACCTGGCCTTAAAAGTAGCTATTGCAGAGGCTCCCGAGATGTTCAGGTCTGCTATGCAGAAATGCCTGGACGAGGGAGTCTTCCCAGAAGCTTGGAAGAGGCAGAGCCTGGTACTATTGCCAAAGGCGGGGAAACCACCCGGAGACCCGTCGGCATATAGACCAATATGCTTGATTGACACGGCGGGGAAGGTGCTCGAAAAGATCATCCTCAATAGAATGTTGAAGTTCACTGAGGGCGTAAATGGTCTCTCGAGTAACCAGTATGGCTTCCGGAAGGGGAGGTCCACCGTAGACGCTATCTTGTCGGTTACAAAAACCGCCGAGAAAGCACTCGAGCCTAAGAGGAGGGGAATTCGCTTTTGCGCGGTAGTGACTCTGGATGTAAGGAATGCGTTTAATAGCGCCAGCTGGTCTACTATTGCCGATGCGCTCTTGCGTCTGGGGATACCGGAGTACCTGTACAAGATTCTCGGAAGTTACTTTCAGAATCGTGTACTAGTCTACGACACGGAGGTGGGTCGGAAGTGCTTTCACATAACCTCAGGAGTCCCGTAAGGTTCCATCCTGGGTCCGGT
Source organism: Aedes albopictus (assembly GCF_035046485.1). Taxonomy (NCBI): domain Eukaryota; kingdom Metazoa; phylum Arthropoda; class Insecta; order Diptera; family Culicidae; genus Aedes; species Aedes albopictus. The sequence goes on from NC_085138.1 coordinate 329,931,644, forward strand.
GTTATGGAATATCATGTACGACGAGGTGTTGAGGTTAGAGTATCCAGTGGGACTGGTGATTGTCGGATTTGCCGACGACATTACGCTCGAAGTCTACGGAGAAACGATCGAGGAGGTAAAGTTGACTACCAACCACTCGATCAAGGTTGTGGAGGCGTGGATGCGGTCCAGGAAACTGGAGCTGGCTCACCACAAGACAGAGGTGACGGTTGTTAACAACCTGAAGTCGGAGCAGCAGACGGAGATCAGTGTAGGAGACTGTACTATCCTGTCAAAGCACTCCGTCAAACACTTGGGCGTGATGATCGACGATAAGCTTACCTTCGGTAGCCACGTCGATTATGCCTGTAAAAGAGCCTCCACAGCTATTGCGGCACTGTCCCGGATGATGTCCAATAGCTCTGCGGTGTACGCCAGTAAGCGCAAGCATCTGGCTAGTGTTGCTACATCCATACTTAGGTATGGCGGCCCGGCGTGGGGCACCGCGCTAAGTACTAAATGCTACCGACGGAAGCTGGAAAGTACTTACAGGCTTATGTGCCTGAGGGTTGCGAGCGCGTACCGTACCGTGTCACACGACGCTCTCTGCGTCATTACTGGTATGGTGCCTATCAGCATTCTTATCAGTGAGGACATGGAGTGCTTCGAAATGCGCGGCACAAGAGGCATACGCAGGACTGTCAGGATGGCCTCTATGGTCAAATGGCAGCGCGCGTGGGACAGTTCCACCAAAAGAAGGTGGACCTATAGGTTGATACCGAGGGTAGATAGTTGGATTAATAGGCGCCATGGTGAAGTCACATTCCACCTGACACAGGTCCTTACAGGTCATGGTTGCTTCCGACAGTATCTACACCGTTTCGGGCATGCGGATTCTCCCAAATGCCCAGTGTGCAATGGTTTAGAGGAAACGGCGGAACACGTTTTGTTCGTGTGCCCGCGTTTTCGCACAATGCGTGACCGCATGCTTGCCACATGCGGGGAGGACACAACTCCGGACAACTTGGTCCAGAGGATGTGTAGGGATGAGTTTGGCTGGAACGCCGTTTCAACGGCTATTACCCACATCGTCTGGGAGCTACAGAGGAGGTGGCGCGTGGACTCGGAGAATGGCTAGTCCAGATGCAGTACAAGAGGTGGTCCAGGGGTTCGGAGTCGGCTTCGTAGGTCATACCGGTGCCCTGCGGTCGAGATCGACCCTTACAACGATTAAGTGGCCGCGGAGAGGAAGTCCCGGTAGTGGTGCTGTCGTGGCGTCGGTCTACTGGGTTGGATCCGAGCCCGCGGTTGGAAAGGGGTCCCCGGCAAGGGTCGGGGTAGGTGAGATCCTGCTGTCTGCAACCTACGGGTGCATCTGATAGGGCCTGAAGGGTAGTGATACCCTTCCTTACGGGCAGGTCAGATCGGGTTGCACGTGGGCATCAGTTCTTGATGTCCGCTCAGCAGTAGGGCGCGGGCGGGGTTGACCCTGCCCGCCTTCCGAGGACAAAGGGAGTGGCGAGGACCACTCGGGAAACTGGCTAAGCGCCAGCATGCTACCGTGATGGACTCTCCAAAGCGAGTCATCGATGTTCGTTGCTGCAGGCTACGCAGCTAACCTTGTGGGTGCGATGTGCACTAGCCCCTCTCTGAAGCAATACCTTCTTGGTGGTTCCGGAGAGACGTAGGGTTTGGCGACCATAGGAATGGTTTAGTGGGTACGAGGAGAGAGTAGTCCTGGATTTTACTTTTGTTGTAGAAGACGGCCTGTCAGACCTACACTACCCTAACCTTCTGTTAGGGTGTCTGTTGAGCAGATTATCCCCCTATGGTTTAGAAGGAAAAAAAAAACCACGGCTTTTTTAGAAACCTGAGGAACGGTTAGCTAGAAAATAGGCTCATACCGCATAAAAGCTACCGGTAGGGTTGCAGAACCAGCGTTTGGTGCTTCGCCTGAACTACGAAACTGAATAAAACCAATGCAAGCGATAAATATATGTAAGAGAACAAAAACTTGTCAAATTAAACCCAAATACAAACAGACGTCTCACTATACTCACTGCCTATCGGTCTTATTTTCAACGGTTAATTCAAGTATTCATCAGTACGCAAATTGAACGCTCACGGCGCACGCCGCGTTTTTGTTCCTGTTTAACGTTTACTCACTACCACCGTCTAGCTAGCCATGAAGAGATCTCACCAAATCACACAATTTCAGATTCCTGAGGTGTAAATATACAGTAGGATGAGTCAACGTTGTATGGCAAAATTCAAAATAATTCGCATCAACCCCGAACGAAAGTTTTCCAATTCCCTTTTGCGTCTAAATTACTGAATAAAATATTGATGCAACTGGTTGCGCTCTCGCGCTCTGTAATGTGGTTGTAGTTTGTATAGGAAATTTCACATGCTTGCTTTTTTTTCAAATTTTACATGAATGTTGTAACCTATGATATGATATCAAAATATAGCTTATTAATTGTGCAGAAAAAACCGCAAAGCTGTGATTGTGTAAAAAGTTATATCTTAGCTTGTAAGTATCTGCTTGATATTGATTGGCTAAAGTGTTTGTGAAGGTGCTCAAGCAGTCAACCGAGAAGTCTGATATATTTCAGCTCTGTTCATACGTTGAACATAACGTCGGACTATGTTCCATCAATAATGTTTGAGTCAATTCAATGATGATTTTGATAAAACGCTTGCCCTTCTTATTCAGTATCAGGATTCAGAATACTTTGGCTTACGTCGACGGAAAGATCGTCAGAACACAGTTAACGAGAAAGGCACTATCACCACTAGGTGGATCAATTTGGGTTTTCTAGAATCTTTATAACTTCGTGCAGAATAGCCCGATCTTTTCCAAATTGTGTTCACTGATACACAACTAGTTAGTCGACTAACAGTGAAAATTTGAGAATATTTGATACACGTTTCGAAAAATCATATCTAGTTGAACATTTTTGAAAAGTAACAATTTAGCATATCCCGATCATTTTGTCTATCCCCTGTATGTGTGGCGCAAACGTCATTCTGGATGGTAGTGCTACGACGATGCTGCCACTAGTGAAAAATGGGGATGATGACATCACAAAGCGTCACACGGTCAAAAGATGTGTTCAACCTTCACTGGAAAGATAGAGCAAATAAATTGGTGAGCTATTGATCTATTGTGAACATTTATGAAGTAATAATTTAGAAACTAATATGAAGTACTTTGGTATTATTATTGCGACAAGCGTTTTTATATCTTCTAAACATATTTTGTTCAGTTCGTCACTTCAAGTGACAGCACTTGTAACTAATAAATTCGAGTTCCTGTGTGAAGTTAGTTATGTTTTGCATTTAGAACATAGTTTGGTTCACGAAAGCGGAGCCATTCATTAGCTAGAAATCGCTTTTTGTTTTCATTTACGAAATAATGTGGATGGTTTGTCATCTTCGGTATCGAAATAAGCTACATATCAGGTCGAAATATAATTACTCTAAATATTATTATTATTATTATTTATTTTTGAACCAATAATTTTGGAAGAAGGTTTGCCCCTTTGAGTGATTTCCGCAATATTGAAATCTTTCTCAAAAAGGCACAAAACCTCTTCAACTTTTCAGAAAACCTTACAATATAAATTTTATCTTAAGGCTTCCCGGGAAAACAAATCAAGTCGAAATGAAAAGAAGTGTTTTTATTTAAAGAGAAATTGCATCTTCACATTACTTACCAAAGTGAATCCAGAATATGTGAATTTTCCCCCTCCCCACTAGCAAATCCCTACCCGTGACTGTCGTGGAGAAGTAGAGGCAATCTCGAGTAGCAACGAACATCATACTAATATTCCTTCCCTGCCTCGATAACCATAATAAACGTCGCCGGCGCCGTAGTTGATTTTATAAAGCTACGTTTGTTGTTTTGCTGTGCGATTTTGTTTGTTCTAACCAATCACGGAGTAGCACAGGTCTACGAATTGTACTGTCATCTATGCTCATGCTAATGCTCAGAATAGTTTTTTTTTAAAGAAAATATAACTTTAACCCCCCATTACCCTACGGAACGAAACAGCAGTTGGACCCAGTGTGGTCGTCGGTTCATGTACTGTGTGCACGCGTGTGTGGAGTATTACCCCAACCCAACCAGCCAGCCAGCACTTCGCACCGCAGGATTTATTTGTATACAGAACTTTTTCATGAAAATTTATTACTCCCTTCGTTCCAGCAGCCCAACATGGACGACATGGTTCGTACCGTCGGCGTCGGAGTAACTACACGCGCCGCCCAGCGTCCCAGCGTCCTAGTTAGAGAAATGGTTGGTTTGACCAAAGTGCCTGAAACTATTTATTCATAGACGCGAGTCAACGATCCGCGTTGGTTGGTACTGGTGGCCCTTTGCGCGAAGTGTTCTTCCACGAATCCAGTCAGTGCAGCGTTCTGCGGGTGAGTATGCGGGTAGCTAAGTCAGAAAGCCACCGAAGGATGGCTCACAAATCTGATCTATTACTCCCGGTAATAACTGGTTGACGACGACGACGCTGTAGCAGAAAGTCGCTGTTCTTGGTCGTTTGTCGTTTGCCATCGAAAGCAAGCAGACGGCAGCTTGTTGAGATGATGACGGTGTTTTGTAGCTACAAGCTCCATCCTTCCGACCAGTAGACCGTTCAATGAGAATCGTTGTACTTTAATTGCACCCTGTTGCTGGAGGAACGCCAAACAACCTGTTGCGCGTTCTTTTCATCGAATCGGATCGGATCGGATCGGATAGGATCGCATCGGTGCGGTGGCCAGTAGCCTCCGGAGCAGGTGGACCTTGTATGCAACATAGTGGTGGTCGAGCTTTCTATCGGGCGCGGAGGAGTGACTATAAATAATCTGGTGGGCGATAAATCAAGTCGCTGTTTAATGTGTGTCGTCATGGCGCTTGGGTGGGAGGCCTGTTGGTGCGAATTGAAAACAATGTAGCTTTCGGGGGATTTCATGTAAAGAAGAGGATTGATTGTTTCCATTGGTAGGTCAAACAAAAAAAAATACTGATATAATAACACTGTTTTGAACAGAACTGAGAAAAGGCGTACTTTTAGCCTGTTAAACAGCATAACATCAAACAATCAGTTACCTATATATTATTTATTTAATCATAAAGGCCGATTCAAATATTTAATTTGTTTTATGTCATGAAGCTATTTCTGACGAAATATATGGATGTATTCCTAAAGGAATACCAGGAGGAATTCACGAAGGGATCCCTGAAGTCAATTATGAAGGAATATCTAGTGCAATTACTTAAGAAATCCCTAGAGAATTTCCTTAAAGAATCTAGCATAGCATAGCATAGCATAGCATAGCCGACCGTACACATCCTGGAGTGGCTGTCAATAGAGACGTTGAATGCGCCAGAAAAGTTTCCTGGGACATGGCAAACCTTTCATTGAACGAACTCTTTGTTTGACACCTGGCCAGGTCCTTACGATCAGTGGGGATGGGGAGGAAATGTTGATTAGATATCTACTCAGAACATGTCCAAGAACTTGGGCCACTTCATAGATATCTGGAGTTGGATGTGGATGGGGTTTTATGGGATGCTTTCCTTGGCGAAAAAGCACATGACAAATTATTATAAATTTAGTTTAATAATTTACCTGATTACCGCTGAAAGAGTAAATATTAGTAGTAAATATAATGATTTAACTAAAGGTTGATTACGATACAATTCTATAATTGAATTCAACTGAATACGTTTGGAAAACACTTGTTATTATGGGAAATCAGTCCACAGCTTCCGAGTGAAAGCTCCACAGCAAGCCGTATGATCGTCAGCCGCATCCGTTCGGTCCGATGTCCAAACAAAGAAAAAGCGCCATGCGACCAGTACTGAATTCCTCACTGATAATAATTTCACTTAATACCATGGTGATTAATTTTGACCGACGCAAAACTGAGATCGACCGCGATCCGATAATCAAGACAAAAAGCAGTTATCACAACCCGATACGTATACACACGCGATGTAATCATTGTGGACCAAGTAACGACAGCCCGTTTGCAATCAGCATACTCTTAAAAACATTTGAACGAAACACTTGGTTTACAACGGCTAACGCTCTCCGAAACATTCAACTTCCATTAAATCTATAACCCGGGTGGCGTAGGGCTAGCTGGATCATCAGCCAAATCGCGAAAAAATTTCACTCGAAAAATTTGCTGTCAAACGCAAAATCACCTGCACTCGCGGTCATTTCCTTAAAGAATCTCTGGAGAAATTCCTGAAGGTATCCCTGAAAAAGTTTATGAAGGAATCCCAGGAGGAATCCATGGGGAAATTCATAGAAGAATCCGTGGAGGAATTACTGGAGGGCTTCCTGTAAGAACTCCTGGAGGGCTTACTGAAATCCTTGAGGATTTCTGGAGGAATTCCTGGATGAATTCCTAGATGAATTCCTGGAAGAATTCCTGGAGGAATTCCTGGAGGAATTCCAGGAGTAATTCCTGGAGGAATTCCAGGAGGAATTCCTGGAGGTATTCCTGGAGGAATTCCTGAAGGAATTCCTGGAAAAAATTCCTGGAGGAATTCCTGGAGGAATCCCTGGAGGAATTCCTGGAGGAATCCCTGGAGGAATTCCTGGAGGAATTCCTAAAAGAGTTCCTGGAGGAATTCCTAAAAGAGTTCCTGGAGGAATTCCGGAAGGAATGCATTTAGGAATTCCTGAAGGGATCCCTGGAGGAATTCCTGGAGAAATTCCTGGAGGAATCCCTGGAGGAATTCCTGGAGAAATTCCTGGAGGAACTCCTGCAGAAATTTCTGGAGGAATTCCTGGAGAAATTCCAGAAGGAATTCCTGGTGGAATTCCTGGAGGGATTCCTAGAGAAATTCCTAGAAGAATTCCTGGAGGAATTCCTAGAGGAATTCCTGGAGGAATTCCTGGAGGAAATCCTGGAAGAATTCCTGGAGGAATCCCTGGAGGAATCCCTGGAGGAATCCCTGGAGGAATCCCTGAAGAAATTCCTGGAGGAATCCCTGGAGGAATCCCTGGAGGAATCCCTGGAGGAATCCCTGGAGGAATCCCTGGAGGAATCCCTGGAGGAATTCCTGGAGGAATTCCTGGAGGAATTCCTGGAGGAATTCCTGGAGGAATTCCTGGAGGAATTCCTGGAGGAATTCCTGGAGGAATTCCTGGAGGAATTCCTGGAGGAATTCCTGGAGGAATTCCTGGAGGAATTCCTGGAGGAATTCCTGGAGGAATTCCTGGAGGAATTCCTGGAGGAATTCCTGGAGGAATTCCTGGAGGAATTCCTGGAGGAATTCCTGGAGGAATTCCTGGAGGAATTCCTGGAGGAATCCCTGGAGGAATTCCTGGAGGAATCCCTGGAGGAATTCCTGGAGGAATCCCTGGAGGAATTCCTGGAGGAATCCCTGGAGGAATTCCTGGAGAAATCCCTGGAAGAATCCCTGGAGGAATCCCTGGAGGAATCCCTGGAGGAATCCCTGGAGGAATCCCTGGAAGAATCCCTGGAGGAATTCCTGGAGGAATTCCTGGAGGAATTCCTGGAGGAATTCCTGGAGGAATTCCTGGAGGAATTCCTGGAGGAATTCCTGGAGGAATTCCTGGAGGAATTCCTGGAGGAATTCCTGGAGGAATTCCTGGAGGAATTCCTGGAGGAATTCCTGGAGGAATTCCTGGAGGAATTCCTGGAGGAATTCCTGGAGGAATCCCTGGAGGAATTCCTGGAGGAATTCCTGGAGGAATTCCTGGAGGAATTCCTGGAGGAATTCCTGGAGGAATTCCTGGAGGAATTCCTGGAGGAATTCCTGGAGGAATTCCTGGAGGAATTCCTGGAGGAATTCCTGGAGGAATTCCTGGAGGAATTCCTGGAGGAATTCCTGGAGGAATTCCTGGAGGAATTCCTGGAGGAATTCCTGGAGGAATTCCTGGAGGAATCCCTGGAGGAATCCCTGGAGGAATTCCTGGAGGAATCCCTGGAGGAATTCCTGGAGGAATCCCTGGAAGAATCCCTGGAGGAATCCCTGGAGGAATCCCTGGAGGAATCCCTGGAGGAATCCCTGGAAGAATCCCTGGAGGAATCCCTGGAGGAATCCCTGGAGGAATTCCTGGAGGAATTCCTGGAGGAATTCCTGGAGGAATTCCTGGAGGAATTCCTGGAGGAATTCCTGGATTTATTCCTGGAGGAATTCCTGGAGGAATTCCTGGAGGAATTCCTGGAGGAATTCCTGGAGGAATTCCTGGAGGAATTCCTGGAGGAATTCCTGGAGGAATTCCTGGAGGAATTCCTGGGGGAATTCCTGGAGGAATTCCTGGGGGAATTCCTGGAGGAATTCCTGGGGGAATTCCTGGAGGATTTCCTGAAGGAATTCCTGGAGGAATCCCTGAAGGAATTCCTGGAGGAATCCGTGGAGGAATTATTGGAGGAATCCCTGAAGAAATTCCTGGAGGAATCCCTGAAGGAATCCCTGGAGAAATGGAGGGATTCCTAGAGGAAGTCCCTGATGAATTCCTAGAGGAATTCCCAGAGGAATACCTAGAGGAATTCTCAGAGGAATTCCTTGAGGATTTCCCAGAGGCATCCCCGGAGAAATTCCTGGAGGAATCCCCGGAGAAATTCCCAGAGAAATTCCTAGATGAATTCCCAGAGGAATTCCTAGAGGAATTCACAGAGGAATCCCTAGAGGAATTCCTGGAGGAATTCCTAGAAGAATTCCTGGAGGACTTCCTAGAGGATTTCAAAACATCAAAAAGGCCAAAACGTCAGAACTATATACTCAATTAACAATCACTCATTTTACAAGCATCTTTATGACGAATTTATTCAGCATGACGCTGAATAATATTTGGATAATTTTTAATTGCAACCTTTGTTCGGGTTTTGTTCATACAAATTTGGATTTATTATAAACCATTGTGTTATGTACCAACTGAACTGTTCGTTGTTAGAAGCGTTTAAAAATTATATAGTAAAGCTGTTATTCAGCTTCAACAACAATGAGTCTGATACAAATTTAATTTTGACTTTTTGTCTCCCCCCCTTCCAAAAATTTTTGGCTGGATTTTGCATTTTGAGGGGGCAGATAAAAAAATATTTATCAAAATATCGAGTCTTGCTCAAAATTCTTTAACAAATCCGATGAGTTCTTAATATTTTTCAAATTAAATGCTTTATTATTTTTGCCCCCCCCCCCCCCCCTCGACCAGTCAAAGAGTAGTGGGACAAAAAGTGAAATAAATATTTGTAACGGCCTGATTAAAAATAAATAAACTATTTTTTTTTTCAATTTCCACGAGAGTTTATGATTGGCACTAAGGCTATGAACAACTATTATGGAATAATAACTATGCATAAATATACCTAAATCAAAATTCGAACTCGAGACCCGTCGATTGCCAGCCGCATGCTTTCCTATCTGCGCCATCCTAGAAATGATGAGTTCAAGCACTAAAATCAAAATATAAACTTCCCTTGGTTTAATAATAACCACACTTCGACTTCTATTAAGCAATGGTATATTAGCACAATATTATGGTTAACAACTGAACAACAAATAAATTCAGTAAAAAAACACGTGTTTTTCATTCTGTATTTTGAGTGAAAGTATGATGAATCGAAAGCGCTTATATGACTTGTGAAAAACACATTTATACAGGTACATGTGCTAATTTGTACATAAACTGAACAAGAAACAGAAAAAGGCCTTGTTAAACTATTTTGGAAAGAAATCTTGAAAAGTGTTTTAAATTATCATTGTTAACACAGATATGTACAGCATAATTTTAGTTCAGCTATCACTACTATTATAAAGCAACAATTCAGTGTGCATGCTTGTTTGTGGATTGCAATTCTTAGTTGGGTAAAACACTTGTCTTGCCTTAATGACTGAGAAAGCCAATGCTAAATTAGTTGCTGGAAGAATTCTTGGAGGATTTCCTGGAGAAATTTCGGGAGGAGTACCTGAAACATATCTGAATTCCTGTAAGCAACCCTGGAAGAATTCCTGAAGAAATTCCAGGAGGAATTTCTAAAGAAATCCCTGGGAGAATTCCTGAAGGGATCCCTTGAAAGAATCCCTGGAGGAATGCCAGAAAAAAAAACCCTGGAGGAATGTCTGGAGAAATTCTTCGATACAATCTTGCAGAAGTTGCTATGAGAATGTCTGAAAGAATTGTGGAAGGAATTCCTTCAGCATTTTTCGGAACAAGCTTTGAAGACATCCATGGAGGAATTCACGAAAGATAAGTTCTTGTTGGAATCCCTGGTGACATATCTGAAAACACCTTGGAGAATTTACTGGAAGAATATCTGGTAGAATTCTTGTAGAGCTCTGGAGAAATCCCTGAAAAAATATTTAGAGGAATTCCTGCAGGTATCCCTAAGGTAATTCCTGATAGAAACCGTAACGAGAGCGTTGTAGATGCCTCACCAAAGCACTTATTATGTAAAATTATTAACATCGACACGTCGCATGTGGATAACAAACAAGTGCTTCAAACAATCAGGTGTGCCAATGGAAATCTGTTGTTGGGCATGTTATTCATGCCACATGCCAACTTAATTTATCAAGCCACTTTATACGATCTACTTCAACATGCACATGTGAGAATAATTTTTCTAGATATTGAAACTATTAGGTGCTTTTGTCGCCACCAGACACGATCCGGTGCGGTGGTGGGTGCTAGGAATAATTTACATCGATTTATATCGAATAATTTCTGTTTCAGCCACTTGTCCAAAGTCCATGCAGCGCATACCGAAGACTTAGAAAGAGACGGGCCCAAGTTAGACAGTCTCGAGTTATCGGTCCCCATTTGCGCTACAATTAGGCACAAGTCGTGATGAAATATGCGGAACGATATTGTCCCCTGCGGGTTTCGTGCTCCGGACGGAAGCCGCCAAACGGCCAGTCAAATTGCGCCCCTACCCCAAACGATTATTACTTACCGATGTCGATAAGATTGTAGATTATGTGTTCTACATGGTCCGGTGCGGATAGGTACTACTATCCGCCGGTGGTGCTGACTGCGAAAACCTGTCCGCTGTCCCAAAGGTTACGTTGGGATGTGATTTTGTTTCGAAAGAGCACAAGAAACGCCAATAGAAATCATTGCCAACTTTATGGAGTAACAAATTGTCCGTTGCCGATATGGAACGGAACGGTAGCGCAACACCGGAGTCCTTGCCAAAACCCCGCGGGGCACTGATTTGAGCAACAGCTGAATCCAATTCTGAGTACGTATACCGTCGTCGTGCCATGCGCCAGGATGCCGGGTCTGGTGACTCCAGATGAAAATTGAATACCCTACACCAAGTTTAGCCGTCTCCGCAGTCTGGGGAACGTGTCGGAGTTGGATCACGTTATTTACGAGAAAAGTTTGTTTCTTTCCTCGCTTTCGTACACCAAACACCAAACATAGCGCCGGCAAGGCCTTGTCTTTGAGTCTCGATGCGGCGGCGGCGCCTCCTTTTACATACAAGTGTAATTAGAATGTAATGGCGTGAGTGAACTCTGTGGAATGCTGTTGACCGGCAACGCTCATACCATCATTCAGTCAGGGAAAAGCCGCGGGACGCGAAAGACCTTCGCGCCGCAGTTTGTCATCGTAGTTACAGTCAGCCAAGAACGTTGTTGCTTGTGTCGTCATACGCTGGCAGGCTGGCAGGCAGCACAAGGATGGAAGAGATGACGTCTTTTGAAGTTCTCCCGACTCAATTTTCGCTTGACAGAGTGTCTCTGCGGCACTTGCGAATGACGGAGAAATGCGAAAATGGGCGAGGCAGCACCAGGGTGATTGATACGCGTTTCTTCAATATTAATTGTAATATTTACATTATGAGGGAATGTACAGTCGGGTCTCCTACAGAACGACTGAACGAGCTTATAGTTGCAATATTCATCATAAATGAATTCGATGGTGGTCTAGAGATTATAGTCCATCCTACGCTTACACGTTAAAGCTCAACCCGGTTTCAAAAACGATCCCCGGTGCAATACTTTTTATGTCTCCCACAACTCATAAAATTCCTCCTTGCTCGTCTCTCACAAATCTTGTAACCGAGGCGCACCTTTAACCATAAGAAGATTCCCATAACTCGTTTCAGGTCCATTACCAGGCAAAGCTACGCTGCTTAATATTCCATTCTGTGCCCGTTTCTGATGAAATCTCGTTTTTATTTTCATATTTTTATTGGCGAAAACAACTTCCCATAAAAATATAACACTTGAAGGCAACCAGCCAAAGTGCCGACTGCAAGATGAAATTATGATTGGATTTCGGCGTCAATTTTGCACCTCCACGGTTTGGTTCTGACGACTGACAATGATGGGCCTAATGGGCTACAGGCACGAAAGCTTTTCCAGAGAAGTGTAGGAAGAAAGACATCATCGAGATGGTTATCGTAATCCGGCTGGAACGGTCATAAAAATTAACTGGGCCCAGGTTATACGTTCTCGATAAATTAATATAAACCTACGCCAGTGTCGCTGGAAGTTGGGTCGACCAAATTTTAAGATGAGAGCGGTAATATGATCCATTTTCTATTAGCTTTCAACTGCTTTTTACAGAACTTAGCTAAAAAATCTAGAAAAAAAAGTTATTAAGTGAATTATTGCTTGATGTCATCGACCAAAAGTTTGGGGTCACCCCTCAAAATGCTGTATCGGCCAAAAGTTTGGGGTCACTTTCGTAAAACATGGAAAAGTGATTTGTTGATATCTTTGTCATCTTTCATTCAATTTTAATTCTTGTTGGCTTATTTGAAACAAAATGAATGATACTTACTGCATAGACATTGAACCACACATATTTGTTGAAACATACTAAAAAGTTGCCTCATTTTTTGAAGCGCGGTAAAATGTACTAACTTTACATAACATTTTTATATACAAAAATCGTTAAATACGTTAAGTTGAAGACATCAAGCGTAAATTTAGTTAATTATCTTTGAAATGAGCCAAAATTAATTAAAATTGAACTATAGATGACGAAGATATCACCAAATCACTTTTCCATGTTTTACGAAAGTGACCCCAAACTTTTGGCCGATACATCATATTGAGGAATGACCCCAAACTTTTGGTCGATGACATCAAGGAATTATTTACTTAATCACTTTTTTTCTAGATTTTTTAGCTAAATTCTGTTAAAAGCAGTTGAAAGCTAATAGAAAATGGGTCATATTACCGCTCTCATCTTAAAATTTGGTCGACCCAACTTCCAGCGACACTGCCGTAAGTTTATATTCATTTTTTTTAGAAAATTCGGCAACTTTGGGTTAAGTTTACATACAAAATTTTTTGAAAAAGTTTCTTTTAAATCATGTTCAAAGTTTCTTTGATTTATTATCTTTTGAATGAAACCTAGGGTTTTGAAATCGGACGCAAATTGGCGGAGATATGGGCCTAAAAAAATGACATGTTTTTGAAGGGGTGACCCCAAACTTTTGAACGGGAGTGTACATTCTGATTGGCAGCCTAAAAGATACTGATGGTCTGAATTTGAGCCAAATTTCTCAACATTTTATGCCCCTCATAATATGCGGTTTGCGTCAAAAATTACCCTTATGCAAGCGGAGGGTTAACATTTTTAATCTACAGATAGCATTGCATAACATTAACAATTGCGCAAATCGGGATGGAGTTGCAAAATAGTAGTTTACGCAACAAGGTGCAGAATGAGGAATTTTTACAGCACGAGGCGTACATTTATCCAACGAGGCTTGCCGAGTTGGATAATTACGATGAGTGCTGGAAAAATCAAGTTCTGCACCGAGTTGCGTACAACGTTTTTTGCAATTTCATAAATTACCCTTGAGGACAGTTTTTAACAAAACTTTTTCATCAAACTGCACACTGATGTTCATAGCAATGTTTAAGAAAATCTGAACATGACAGGTTATACTGTGCAGTTATCACAATTTTTCAAAACTGCGTGCAGAAAGCATCAAGAAGTTGACCAAAACTGAAAACAGTGCTGTAATGGTTCATTACGCAACGCAAATCAGTGCTGTAATGAACCATTACAGCACTGTTAATTTGGTGTGGGAAAGTAGGCCTTTTCCTGTCAGATTTGCGTGAGGTAAAACAGCTTATTACGATGAGAAATTGCAAAAATACATTTACCCATTGCCATTGCATTTCGCTTCTATCTTCAATAACAAAGACGCGCTCATCTTCACACACCAGGTCAATCCCTTGCAAGCATTTTTATTTCTAAAGACCCATGATCAACTTTAAAAGCGTCCAGAATTGAAACAGCTTCCGATAGATGATAGATTAGCAAACATATCGAATATTTTATATACACACTTTATCTGGACTGCCAGAATCTCATAATTCTCACCGAGATCCGCACAACCGAGTGCTCAGCAAACACCAACATTACCGAGATCTCAGTAACTTTAACAGTTCATTACTGAGACTCGGCAACTGTTTTGCAGAGAATCAGCAAACGAACGTAATTTATACTGAAATATCAGTTTGTAATTTTGCTGAGCAGTGTACTATGTATGTACCATCAATTATACAGCCCATTTCCACGGGTCGTGTTCTGCTACAACTCAGTCACCGGAAAAATAGTAAACAGTGCCGTTTTACGCATAGTACTCCCCATGTTACTTTTGGACGAATCTAAATTTTTTGCACGATTTGTTATATTTTCATATAACATAAAAAAAAATAACATAATTTGTTCAAAGACGCAATGAAAAGCAGTGAGTGAGCAAAAGAGTGAGTGAAGACTTTGTGATATGTAATTTAGTGGTAAAGTTTGTGAATAAATTAGTTCAAGGAAAAGTGAGTTGGTTTGTGAACAGATTGATGAGTCAGTGAGTTGGTGAGGCAGTTTTTGAATAAGTCTTTAAGTGATTTGATGAGTAAACCGAAAAGTTATTGAACTAGACACCTTTATAAGTAAAAGAGTATATTTTGTAAAGTGAGTAAATTGGCGAATGAGTGCGTTGGTAAGTAGGGATGTTCAAAAGTGAGTGAGTCGACAAGTGAGTGATATCGTAAGTGAGCGACTTGCTGTTAATGTTCTTATAAATATGTAATAAAAGTTGGCCAGCGGCATTCCTAATGAAGCCATTTTTTCACAAAAAAAATGTTACATCGCGGTGAAATACATATCTCAGCCTATTGCGCAATATCGATGACTACAACAGCCAGGGATCAAACGGTGTCATTCTTTACGTAGCCAGCAGTGAATGGGTGCAGCATAAAAATTCAATGTACTAATAATTGTTGACACTTGAGAGCTTAGATCCTATGCGTTTGAATAATCCAGGGAAATGAAGTCTTCACACCAACCAAAACAATGTTGTCGTTTCCAGCAACTGGAGTCAGAGCGTTTGTATCTCCTACCTGTACATTATCATTCACGCACACACTCATGCTTGCTCACTATCTCACTGCTTTACCCACACATTTACTCGCTCATTCACTCACCCGCTCACTCGTTCACTCACTCATTGAATGATTAGCTTATTACATCCCTCACTAACTCACTCATTTACTCACACATTCATTCACTTACAAGCTCAGCCAGCCACTAATTGACTAACTCACTAGCTCATTCACTTTTCGATCATCTGCTCACTCACTTATAAGCTCAGTCACTAATCAATAAGTTTAAGGTACACCGGGGCAAGTTGAAACGGGTGGGGCAAGATGAAACACAAATTTTTGAAAATTATTTCAAGAAAATTTCCTTCATCAAAAGATTGAATCAAAAAACTATGTGTTACGGCATTCAAATAAAAACTTTAATTAGATGGAACACATGATAAGATAGCATCACGTTTCACGCCGAGGACATGGGATCGAATCCCACTCCCGACAAACTCGCAAAATGTGAGTTCTTCCTTCGGAAGGGAAGTAAAGTGTGGGTCCCGAGATGAACTACCCTAGGGCTTAAAATCTCGTTAATACAGATAAAAAAAAAGCATCACGTTATATTTCATCTTACCCCACCCGTTTCAACTTGCCCCGGTGTACCTTTCTCATTACATCACTCACCAACTCACTACATCACGCACTAAATCACTTACAAACAGGCCCACTCACGCACCAACTCTTGCACTAATCTAATTATTAACTCACTAAACCATACTTATTTACTCATTTTTTACCCACACATACCTCAGTAAAAAAAATCACCCACTTATTAATTCACCAACTCACTAACTCGCTGAATAGCTCCCTCAATCATTTACTTGTCAACTCACTACATTTGTCACTAACTTACCTAATTGCTCACTAACTCACTCATTTAT
Source organism: Aedes albopictus (assembly GCF_035046485.1). Taxonomy (NCBI): domain Eukaryota; kingdom Metazoa; phylum Arthropoda; class Insecta; order Diptera; family Culicidae; genus Aedes; species Aedes albopictus. The sequence continues at coordinate 329,947,886 of NC_085138.1, forward strand.
TCACGAACAGACTCACTCGCTTACTCACTTGCTCATTAACTCATTTATTCACACATTCATTCACTAACAAGCTCGCTAGTTCACTTATTTACTTACTTACTCGCTCACTCACTCATAACCTTATTATTTCACTACTTCATTCGCTAACTCACTAAATCATTCACTTGCTTTTTTAGCTCACCAGCTCTCTACTTTTGACTTACTAACTTTCAAACTTACTTATTAACTCACTTACACACCTATTCAATAGCTCACTCGCTTTCTTCCTCACACTCACTCACTAAGGAATTGAAGAACTCATTTACCAACTTACTCACTCACCATTTAACCCTCGAGCAGTCGCGTCTTCGACCAGCATCAGCGACACCACGCTCTTGGATATGCAAACAACAGTAAATCTTTGCCCTTCCGATATACCGATGGAAACGAGGTGGCGGTTACTACCTATGTCAGTAGCAGGTAACACCCGGTATGTGCGCATTTTTGACCTGCCGCCAGAAATATTGGATGCCGATCTGGTGTCCGTGATGGCTAAGTATGGAACTGTTAAACGTACAGTTCGCGAGAGGTTTTCGGCGGAGTACCAACTCAACATGTACATCGGAATTTGTGGAGTTTACATAGACGTAAAGAAAGAAATCCCGGAGATTGTGTATTTTCGCAATCGGAAAGGAAGCTTATATTACGACGGATTAATACAAAAGTGTTGCAACTGTAATTCGGACACTCACTTCAAGAAGGCTTGTCCGGTTCTCCGCGAGCAACAGAAGGAAGACGCACAGCGGCCAGTAACGCACGTGGTCAACGAATTTGAAGAAAAATCAAAGGAGCAAACCGATGATATTGTAAATGGATCATTATCGAATAATGAAGTACACACCAAAAAACAAGCGAAAACAAAGAAAAAAGAGACAAAGCGTCAACGTTCGTTCGAATCTAATCCAGATTCTGATTCAGTGTTAAATCAGCTGACACACAAGAAGCAGAACAAAGCCGACCCGCTCTCGAACGACAGTGATAATAGCTTGACCATTGTTTCTGACGCGTCTGTCAACAAGAGTGTAGTAATAGAGACAGAGAAGAGAATGATTGAAGCGAAAAATATGTGCCTTCTGATTGACCGACTCAGTGGAAAGCTAGAATGAACAACAAAAGCGAACATACAAAAAGAGCTGCTCATCGTGGGTTCAAATCAGTTGATAGACAATAGTGGATACAGCAACAGCAATGGCATTTGCAGTACACTGCAGTCCACCACAGAAAGGTTTTAAAGAGTTTCCTCTTTGCGGTCGGTGTTGTGGCTGTAAAAAAAGTCGCAGCGGTCACGACAATTGGCACAGTAGAGTCTCCCTAATATTTGTAAGTATAAATGCATCAAAAAAAGCAAACTGGCGAGTAAATAGACAGTTTTGCTTCTGTTGAAAAGAAGCAGTCTGGCGGAAGGACAGGCTTGCTGGAAATTGAAGCAAACTGGCGAGTTGTTATGCTCGTAAAAACATGAGAAATTGAAAACTAGAGAGTAGGGGTGAGAGGGAATTGTTGTAGAGACAGAGAAGAGAATGATTGAAGCGAAAAATATGTGCCTTCTGATTGACCGACTCAGTGGAAAGCTAGAATGTACAACAAAAGCGAACATACAAAAAGAGCTGCTCATCGTGGATTCAAGTCAGTTGATAGACGATAGTGGATACGAACGGGCGCACCAAAAGGCAACAGCAATGGCATTTGCAGTACACAGCAGTCCACCACAGAGAGGTTTTAAAGAGTTGCCTCTCTGCGGTCGGTGTTGTGGCTGTAAGAATAGCCGCAGCGGTCACGACAAAGAGTAGGTGCCGAATAGCTACGTACGAATGGATCGACGACGAAAATGAACGACGACAATTGGTTGAAGAGGACAAACAAAAAATAGCTGAAACTATCGGAGTCCCGTTGGATCAGTTGACTTTCTACCATAGTTGATTTTTTTTTGTAGTTTTTTTTCTATGTTTGTAGAATTAGATTTTATTTTAACATCATATTATTGTAAACTATTGAATTCAGCTTCGTAAAGTGCACCGCACAATTGAGCCTTTTAAATAAACGAATTGAAAAAAAAAACGCGCTCTTACTGTGTACCACAAGCGTGCATTTTTCATGGTGCGTGTACTCAGTACACGACGCGACCGCTCCCGGGGTAAATTTCTCATTTATAAACTCACTCATTCGCTCACATACTCATCAACTCCCACATTTATAAACTCGTTGATTAAGTCAATGCAGAACTCACTTACTGACTAACTCATTATTTCACTTACTAATACACTTACTCCTGCGGAACAGATCTCACATACTCATTACCCCCCTTACTCACTCACTCATAGCCCCACTCACTAGTTCACTAACTCATTGACTCACAAATTCACACACACTTACTTACTAAGTAGTTCACTAATTCTCCTACTAACACACTAAAACTCACGGAGCAGCTCCATACCCTAAGCTGTATAGCTTTCTTAGGCAATTACTGACTCACTCAATCTTAGGGCAGCTCACACTCACCCACTTACGAATTCACCAACCACCTTACTCATTTATCAATTTCTCACTTACCTCATTTCTACCTATCCGACATAGGGTATCGGGATGCTTCGTTGGCATAGTCCCCTCGTTCGGCCTATCTTAGCGTTAACCAAAAACTCAAACAAACATGCCGAACTGGATATCGGAAAAGCTTTGCGCCAAACAACTGTAACATTTCGTTTCAATTTTAGCACTTTGGAGTATTAAAATTGTATGAAAATGTCACTTTGTTTAGCTTTTGTAGACGCCATGATTCTTCGGCTTAGTGGGTAGTCTATACACATGATCATAAATGGCATGATTCTGGAATATTTCGAATTGACTTTTAAATAACTGAACAATTGATGCGATGGTCAAAGATGCTAGTTTGAATTTGTATGTTTGTTTTTAACGAATAATAACTATTTCACAAATTACATGTGGGCCGAATATTGAGGACATTTTTTTCACTATGTACCCAAATCTTGGCCCATCAGTAAAGTGACGTCAAAAACACCGATAAAGTGACGCCAACAACATTGCTTGCGTAAGAACCAGAAAGAACGAACAGAAAAATAGATTTTGTGTGCGGTGACTGTAAAAATATAACACAATAATCGGGTTGCATTGTTTTCGTTACTAAAAAAGAAAGAACTTTAGTATAAGTGATTTATTTATAGTTTTTTGAAAATTTGGCTCCGAAAATGTAATTTGAAAGTATGATTGGTGAACAAACAGAGATAATACCTCAGCAGAAATATTGAAAAAATGAGATAATAAGTGGTTATAGTGCATGTAAAGCAATAGGCCAACGTTGTATCCACTAATAGGCCAATTTTTGTACCATAGACCAACGTTGCATACCATCACATTGAATCTTTTCAACATAGTTAAGTAAATTCTTGAATATTTACATTAGTTTACTTCCAATTGGTGAAACATGCATTGCCTAGAGTGCGTAATAGGGTCAACATATTATTTCTAGTGCTATTAATTTATGAGTCATGGACAAAATTGTCAAGGCAGTTTGCAAATTAGGCCAAGGAATGATCCATATACCCTATAAAGTGTGATATCACCTTATGTTGTCTATCGGCTCTGTTTTTCATCACGGCATTTGAGCCTTATGCATGAAATTATTATTATGTTATAAGAGAAACTATACATTTTTGTTATAAAAGTATAGAACAAAAACCCAAATTAATCCAGCTAGTAGTGATGGTGCCTTTCTCGTGCCTTCGAAAACCCATTTTAACAAGAGACAAGTGACATGTTGATAAATATCGCACTTTCATACGTTTAACAAAAATCCGTTTCATGGCATCAGAAATCATATCATTTATCTGGTTTTGATGTTTGAGTCTCACTCTTAATAGAAAGCCACTATCTGAAATTTTGAGCCGCCATTTTGTATTTAAGACCGACCGCCATCTTGGATATTCTGGTCGACATTTTTGGTATCCGGACCAGACATTTTCAACATATCAAATATATCCATATTTCATGATTTTAGAGCCTAAACCTCCAATAAATAGCTGCCATCTTGTATTTTTAGACGAAATATTGGATTTAGACCGCCATCTTGGATATTCTGGTCACCACTTTTGGACTCCAGATAATAAATACTAATACTAATACTCCTCATACTAAATATACGCATATTGCTTGGTTTAAAGCCTAAGACACCATTAAACCACAAACCATTGGATTTTAGGACGCCATATTTGATATTATTTTCGCAATTTTGGGAGTACATATAAACACCTCTACTGCATGGTTCCAGTGCCTAAAACTCCATTTAGCAGCCGTCATCTTGAATTTGGAGCCCCCATCTTGGATTTCAGGCCACCATCTTGGATATTCTGGTTGTTATTTTTGAACTTCGGAGTCCGGACATCTTTCCCATAGCAAATATACTCATACAGCATGATGTTAGGGCCTAATACTCCATCAAACAGATGCCATCTTGAATTTGGAGTCACCAGCTAGGATTTTAGATCGCCATCTTGAATATTATGGTCGCCATTTTTGAAGTCCAGACATCTTTCCCATACGAAATATACTCATATTGTATGGTTTTAAAGCCTAAGATTCCATTAAACAGCCTCCATCTTGAATTTGGAATCCTTCAGCAATTCATCCTGAGATTCCTTCTGGAATTCCTTCGACAATTCCTCCAGGGTTTCATCAGAAATCCTCCAGAGATTACTTCAGAAGTTCCTTTGGTAATTCCTTCAGGAATTGCTTCAGGGATTACTTCAGGAATTCCGTCAGGGATTCCTTCAGGAATTCCTTTAAGGATTCCTTCAAACATTCCTTCAGAAATTCCTTCAGGGATTCCTTCAGGGATTCCTTCAGGAATTCCTTCTGAGATTCCTTCAGGAGTTCATCCAGAGATTCCTTCAGAAATTTCTCCAGGGATTCTTTCAGGAATTCCTCCAGGAATTCCTCCAAGAATTCCTCCAGGTTTTCCTTTAGGAATTCCTCCAGAGATTCCTTCAGGAATTCCTTTGGAGATTCCTTAGAAATGCCTCCAGGGATTCCTGCAGGAATTTCTTAAGGTAGCATCCATAAATAACGTAACATTTTAGGGGCAGCGGAAGTCTGGGGTTATATGACGTACCGTAATTCGGGGTAACATTGATCAACATTTTCGATCTTTCTTGAATAATTATCTTGTTTAACCCTAAAAGGGATACCTTCATGGCCTCAGTTTCGTCACCTCGCTGAGTGTGTTCCATCAAAGACGAGCTCTGAAAGGCGTCTGGGGTCCAATGGACCCCAGGTATCCCTTTTAGGGTTAAGCAAACGTTACATGTTTTATATTTTTAAAACAAGTACTGGCCCCCTTAGTATGTGTTGAGCTACTCGAAAAAGTATTGCATAACTTTAAAACATGTTTAAATAAGCTTTTTAATCTATTTTTTGATTTTGTTGATTTGGGGTAACATTGATCATGTCAGTGATCGATGTTCGTTGGTGTTGAAAATATCCTTTCTTACTAAATTCGGGGTCGCAGATTTCAAATATGTTGGCCAAATTCTGACAAGTAATGTACTTTATGAGATATTTTAGGATTAAAATGCTCCAAATTGCGAATCACGCCTAAAGGTAGGCAATAGGTTAAGGAATTGATAGCCTACTTTCAATAGATCGTATATTTTATTGAAAAGTAGCATTTTCATAAAAGTTTCGGTTATTAAATCCAACTCTAGGATATCATAATGAAGTAATACAGTGATTTAGAAGCTCATATTGTATCTAGTATTCATGCAATGCATGAATGTTTGTCAATGTATCTCATTGCGTTACGAAACACAGTTATGGAAAAATCGATTTATTTCAATGTTTCTTCTTCTTCTTCTTGGCGTAACGTCCTCATTGGGACAAAGCCTGCATCTCAGCTTAGTGTTCTATGAGCACTTCCACAGTTATTAACTGAGAGCTTCCTCTGCCAATGACCATTTTGCATGCGTATATCGTGTGGCAGGCACGAAGAAACTTTATGCCCAAGGATGTCAAGGAAATTTCCTTTTTACGAAAAGATCCTGGACCGACCGGGAATCGAACCCGTCACCCTCAGCATAGTCATGCTGAATACCCGTGCGTTTACCGCCTCGGCTATATGGGCCCAATGTTTATGAAATTCAATTTTCATAAATTACATGCCATTTTATAGCTAAATAATAGCAGATAGCAATATACCATTCGATAGCGTAAACTGATTGAATATAAAATGCTTGTTTGAACATTTCATGAGGTCGGAAAAGCCGATCAATGTTACCCCGCTGATCAATGATACCCCGTTTTACGGTACCATGTTTGAGGTATGGAAAAATATGCTACGAGGGGGAAGGGAATCCTTTATTGAGGTATTTACGTTCTTAGAATTTTGAGCAAGTCTTTCGATGCAGCTAGGGTTCTACAACAATTATCTTTCTCATAATCTTCAAACCAGACGCGCCTGTTTAGTATCAACAACGTGGACATGCACTATAACCCATTTCTTCAGTCTGACCATCGTTTCTGACATTCGTCTTCACAATAATGCCGCACGTTTCCTTCTTCGACGCGACACAAGAACCAATAAACTTTAACGACCAATTCTTGTAATCCCGTCGAGAGGAAGCCATTGTTTTCTAATAAAGGAATATTAATGCGGCTTTTGTTTCCTTCGACTCGACTGCTGAAATGTACTAGTGATATAGCACGGGCAACGTCCATGTAAATGCGTTCCTTCGGACAAGAGTAGGAGGATTAGTGCACAAGGAAACCTTACACTGTGTCCCGTGTAAAGAGAGGAAGCTTATTAAAACGAACTGGCAACATGAGCGACAACCAGCCAGGCAGCAATGGGTCAACATGCCAACCGTGTGGCCGCTAATCAGCCTAACGCAACAGCGCACACGATTGTGCTGTGCCTGAAAGACATCGCCAGAGCGCGCCCAATTACCTTACCGGCAAAATTGATATTCAATCGCGTTCCTTCTCACGGGGCGATCTGCTCAAGGCGCTCGCTGCTGTGGGTATGTCTTGTCATATGGGTTTCTGTCCATGTGAGCGAGCTGGTCCGTGGCCAGAACCTCCAGCGATCGCATGGCCAGGAGCAAACTGCCATGGGGAAAGAGCGCGAGGTTAATTAAAGCATATCGAATTTTCCTACCAAACAATGCGATTAGAATGATCGAGTACCTGATCGGAGGCACCGATCGTGCGAAGTTACGGTAGCACTCGTGGAGTACGGCCGCCGGGAAGTACACCACTCCGAGCCCAGGCGTTAAGCATCGGGTGATCGTTAGTTGGAGATGTTCAAAATCGAACGATTCTTGAACTTTTCCCCCATCCCACGACGACGTATCCCGGTAGCTCGGTACAAAGTCTCGACACCCACTTCAGTTCATTAGCCGCGGAACTCTTTCTCGTCGACTTTTCGTTCTCTTACCCAACCAAGCTAATCCAGGCGAATCATTAGCTTCTTCGGATGCCCGGTACCCGGTAGTGCTGTTTGGTTCGATTCATTGAGAACTACCGTTAGAGGTTAGGAGCATCCCGGGTATGTATGGAAGCCGTGCGATCATCCCCCGGAGCTCACTCGTTTCATGGTTATCCCCAAACAGCTGCTGCTGCTGCTGCTGCTGCTGCCGCCCGACGGGATCAGCGCGAGGTGCGCTTCTACACATGGTTCGTTAGCGCGCCTCATCTCGGTGGTGTGGTGTGGTGCGCTTTCGGATGTGGTTTCGGGCCGGGGAGATTTATACTGGAATGGTGTAATTACGACCGCTGAGCAGCGGGCATAAATTCGAATAGGAGCATCTATTCTACATACCCCCCAGCACAGACCATGGATTTTGGACGGATTCACGTCAGCCAGCAGCGCAGCGCCCGCGCTGGCAAGCACAAGAAAAATTGTGTAAATAAATCGTGCGCCTTCGGAAGGGCGAAGCGAATTCCAACGTCCGATAGAACCAACTGGAACTGTGTATACAAACAAACATTCAATTAAATTTAATTTTCAATTTGGCAAAGCGTGGTTGGGCTGCTGGTTGTGGTTGCTGTTCGAGGAAGAGTTGGTACTGTGGCAATAATGGCATAGTGGGGAAGCTAATTTGAATATGTTTTATGGGCTTTCTGACCTAGTCTCAGAAACTTGACGTTTTAGCGAGTGGGGTAGGTTGAACTAGACAGCTCCAACCAATTTCGATGGTCATATTTATTTTAATAGGTGACACACGAACAGTTCATTCGTTATTGGTATAATTCTGCTACAGTTTAAACAATTGTCAAACTGTTGACAATAACACGTACAGGTATACCTCGATTTAGTTGACCCTCGATTATATAGACCCTAGAATTTATGAACATTTTTTTCAGTTTAAAACTTGCACTCTGTGTTATAGTGATTATAATGCGAGGGTTTTCAGCCTTTTGACACGCGAAGCACTTCATATCAATTAATTGTTTTATACTTGCTTACTTTCAGTCCTGGGCACCCACGGTGGTGCAGAGGGCCGAATTGAAAGATGTGGCCGACCCACCTCCACTTTCGCTCCCGAATTTCTGTCGCTATCGGCTTTTGATGACATCGACGATGGAACTCCACGTTGGAGATCCAATTGTGAGGCCACCATGCACGAATTATATACTGCAAGCATCAATTGATGAAGACCTGCAGCCGTTGAGTGTTTTCCACTGATACACACCATGTTTCACTGGCGTATAGCAGCACAGATTTCACGTTCGAGTTAAAAATTCGTATTTTGGTGCATCGACTAATCTGGTTGTTTTTCCATACATTTCTTAAACTCGCAAAAGCAGCCCTAGCCATCTTGATCCGTGCACCTATGTCGATCTTGGGCCGCCATCGGCCGCCATTTGGCTACCAAGATATTGGAGACTTCAACATTCTCCACTGATTACCCAGCTACCGTAAAGCTGGAAGGGTTGACCGTGTTTACATCCAACGATTTGGTCTTATTGACGTTGATGGTAAGACCTGCCGCTGAGGAGCGATTGGCAAGATCATCGAGCTTGCTCTGCATATCAGAGCGCCGTTGAGCTAGGAGAGCAACGACATCAGCCAGTTCAAAGTCATTTAGGTGCTCCATGGTAATGGGTTGCCACAGCAATCCACGATTTGGTTCACGGTCAATCGCACCAACCAGGATCTCGTCGTTTACGATGAGGAACAGTAGCGGTGATAGTATACATCCTTGCCTCACTTCAGCAACGACCCGGATGGGATCGGACAAAACACCGTTGTGCAGTACTCTGCACGAAAATTCTCTGTACTGTGCTTCAATAAGGCCGATGATTTTCTCAGGGACACCTTTGCGCTTGAGGGCTTCCCACTTGTTTCCGTGATTGAGACGGTCGTAATCAATGAACAGCAGGTAGAGAGACTCTTAGAATTCATTGATTTGCTCCAGAATGATACGGAGCGTGACAACATGTTCCACACAGGATCGTCCGGCACGGAATCCTGCTTGCTGCCGTCGGAGAGTTGCGTTAATCTTCTCCTGTATCCGGTTAAGGATCACTTTGCAGAGGACTTTGAGAACGATACACAGTAACATGATGCCCCGCCAATTATCGCATACACGCTCAGAAAACCGTTCTGATAAACGTGAACAAACAAACGCAAATATAAGAACAAGCAAATATACACCGTGAACTGGAACTAGTTCCAGCTGTCAATATGGGCGTTCTAGAATACGTGAAATCCAGTTCACGGTGTACATTTCTTATTGTTGTTATCGTTTCTATGCATAGTTCCCGTTGCCGTGATTGGGAGTGCACGTATATCGGAACGGATTTTTTTGCGTGTACAGTCAGGTCACCCTTTTTGGGCACCTTTACTAAGACGCTTTGCATCCAGTCGGCCGCAAATGTCGCGGTTTCTCATGTGTTGCAGAATAATTGATGCAGTAGTTGTGCTGATACTACGGGGTCAGCTTTGAGCATCTCAGCTGATATGCGATCGACCCCTGGGGCTCCGTCCGATTTCATGCTACGGATGGCTGTTTCTATCTCCTGCTCTGATGGAGCTTCGACATTGACACGGGTGATGCGTCGAATCCTTGGCGGATCATGCTGAGGCGTTGATGGCGTGAACGACACTTGAAATAGGTTTCCAAAGTGCTCGAACCAGCGTTTCAACTGGTCAGCCGGGTCGGTCAGTAACTGTCCAGACGTGTCTTTCACGGGCATTGTAGCATTCATCTTGGTCCCACTAAGGCGACGTGAGACATCGTAGAGGAGACGGGTGTCGCCTGTGTTTGCGGCTTTCTCGCCTTCGTCGGCTAGGGCGTCCGCCCACGCTCTTTTGTCCCGTCTACATGAGCGTTTCACTTCCTTCTCGAGAACCGAATAGCGCTGACGGGCTACGGCTTTGGCTCATCGTGTTTTCGCTCGCTCTATCGCAGCTTTGGCGTTCCTTCGCTCCTTTATCTTCCTCCAGGTATCATCAGTATCAGTGATCCACTGCTTTCTCCGGGTGCGTACCACACCCAAACCATTCTCGCCGGTGGCGATGAAAACGTTCTTGATGGCACTCCATTGATCTTCTACACTTCCACCTTCTGGAACATTCGCAGCTCGGTTCTCTAGCTCCTCGATGAAGGACTTTCTCACCGCAGCGTCTTCCAGTCGGCGTGTGTTGAACCGACGCCCGATTTTCCCCTCCTGTTGCTGGATCCTGGCAATGCGCAGTCGGATCTCGCCGATTAGGAGATGATGGTCGGACGCAATGTCGGCGCTACGTTTGTTCCGCGCATCAAGAAGGCTCCGATTTCATTTTCTGCTGACACCATCACGGGAAACCCATGTTCACTTTGTGCATTGGTCGATGAGGAAAGAGCGGTCCCCCAATCACCATATCATTGTTGCCACAAAACTTTGCAAACAACACTCCGTTTTCGCTCATTTCTCCGAGACCATGGCGTCTCATGACGTTGTATCACCCTTCGGAATCTTGTCGACGACAGCATTCAGTTGACTGTAAAAGTTCTCATCGGTTGGCGCGTTACATTGGATCATGGTAAGGTTTCGAGCTCGTGTTCTGAATCTTGCTACAATTATCCTCTCATTAATAGGTTCCCACATCATGAGCGCTGCGTGGGCGTGAGCGCTGAACAGGAATTCTACTCCACGGTGGCGAGGAGCGTGTTCACCTCGTAGGCCAGAGTATAGCAGAATTTGGCCCGACGCCAATCTATGTTCTCCAAAGTTCAGCCTAAGGACTTCGCTCAGTTCTAGGATCTCAAGCTTCATACGGCATGCCTCATTGGCTAGTTGTACCAGTTTACTCTGCTGGACTAGGGTAAATACATTTCAAGTTCCAATTCTTGTCCGTTCTTTCATGTTAAAAGTCGTTGCCGTTCAATCAGTTCGTTATCTTTCATTTTCGGTTTCTGTAACGATTTTTGGATTTCGAGAACAGAAGGTTGTTGGCCTAAGGTCCCCTATCCTCCGTGGCGGGGCTGCCACCTAAGGTATAGCTTCTGGTGGAGGAGAATTTCATACTCAACCGCCGGATGCCAGAAAAAAAGGTGTTTCAGTCTCACCTCCTTGGTGAACAGACGCTCGAGACGTACCTCCTCAAGCCAGTTAAAGTCAGAAGGACAACACTTCCATCATCCTCCCAGCCAACACAAAGTCTTATATGATGTTGAATAGAATGCTAAAGTGGAGGCCATATGCGTACCTGCTTCCATTTAACCGCGTGTAAAGTGTGCGTATATCGCCTCCACTTTTGCATCCTATCCAACATCATATGTGATCGTGTGTTGACTGGGATAGCTATTGAATGACATTTTATAATTTAATAATGTTCTTAAAAAGTTCTTCAATACCTGTCACTTGTTTTATAGTAACAATCTTGACAATAACAACAGTCTCTTTGAACCATAATATTATGTGAAACAACGTTTTGTCATCTCAAGGATTGTCATAAAACTGGTTAAAATAAGCGTTGCTATGATAAAACTATCATAAAACAAATAAATCCTGTATGAATTCAAATTTTAACTTGGGATTTCCAGGGTTGGTATGACTACACTGCAACTATGGATTTCGGCGGAAAAAAGAAGTAAGTCGAACTAGAGTTGTGAAGCAAACTTCAAAGACGGGCTTGGTGGTCTAGTGGCTACCGCTTCTGATTCGTATGCAGAAGGTCATGGGTTCAATCCCTGGGCCGTTCCTTTCATCCTACTTTGTATCTTTCTATCCACTTTCTCTCTCTCTCTCTCTCTCTCTCTCTCTCTCTCTCTCTCTCTCTCTCTCTCTCTCTCTCTCTTCTCTACATATACAACTCATGTATATTCATATGTTCATAGCCATCGCTAGAACCAGAAACGAATTGGAAAAAAAGTTGTTTCCCTCCCTTCCAACTTCCACTCACAGCACAGTGTATATAACGCCTAAAAGTTATGCAACCAAAGCGTGCTGTGCCGCTTTACCATATTCACCTTATTCACCACACAATGTATCACCTTACGAACACTATAAAATAACCCCCTATCAATGGATCGCATCACCGACCCAACGGTGACTCCCAGATCTCCCATCCTTTCCGTTTAACAAATACCCCAGTCCGTGCTGGTTGTGGGGACGCAGAGGTGATCTTGGTCTTTAGTAGCAACAACCAGCACACTCTAACATTCCTTTCGCTTCCCAACTGACTATTAGGACGTGGCCGGCGCCGTTATTGATCCAGAATGTATGAGCTGCTTAAATTGCACTTTGAGAATAAGTGGAGTGTCCCAGCCCTTATTCATTTGGATCTCAGTGCAATTGATACCAGCTCAGATCAATCACGGAGGAGCAACCATTGACATGTATAGTCAGATTTGATCGTTTTTGATCGTTTTATGATCATAGAGTTGTGAAGCAAACTTCAAAGTCTGAACCTGTGCCACAATCACCAAGTTAAATATACTTTCGACTTCATTTTGGCGTAAATAAATGTACAGCTATTTCTTTTCTCAATTATACCATCTGACGGCGTTCTGTTCACAATCCCAATAGTGAAAACGTGATTCCATGCAAATGCCACCCTCTCGAAGCTCGTACACATCCAGCCCATGTGCTTTGCATAAAAATCGTTTTCACTTGCAAATATGTAGCGGTAGGTAGGTATGTCTCTGCTCTATTACTCTCGAGTCACATTTCCAGACGGGGAGGAAAAAACTAAGCATCAACCCATTCGACCGAGTGTTGTTCTCCTATCATCGCGTGCAAAACTAACTGACATCATCGCGTGAGCCTGAGAATCTGGTTAACCGCATGCTTCCTGGCTAACGAGTCGAGTAGGTACCTCCGTACCTACCCAGTACCCATATCTATGGTTGAAATGAAAAGTGCGACGAAGTGCACAACAGCTGTCACCAGGGATGAGAAATGTACTGGAAAAAACGGTTACCGACTGTACATTTGACATTTTTCCACACGAACATCACAAGCCCAGCCAAACTCAAACTGTTCGAAAAATAAATGTCATAACATTTTTTTTCCTGCAGCCTTATTCCTCGAAACGGTTTTCAAGCGCGAGAGCGCCAGTACTCGAGCACAACGACGACAAAAATTTCTGTCTCTCCCATTTTCGCATTTTTCTGCGTTTTAAACCGCTTCTAGACAAACTTCTTTACATGCATCACAAAGCTAGGAGTGTGCTCTAGCTATTTGTGCAAATAGATTTAAATTATTTATTAAAACAAGTGAGTTATTAGCAGTTGAAAATATTTGACATTTTTCGCAATCACCCGCCTCAGCATGACTGCTCATAAATATTTTCGTGGGGAAGCGAAAACCATCAAGCGTCTGCTTGACTGCCGTCGGCGCGGCGTCTGATGGTATTGGTGCTGCCGTTGTTTTGTTTTTATTTTACTGCCAGTATCGTTGAACGGTAAACAGAAAAAAGTCTCATTCTCATGCCTGGCTGTCACACATCCGACTGCGATGACGACGATATGCCCGAGGGCGGGTGGAAAGCAAGCCGCGGTGATGGTCGTTGTTGATCATAAGTTGCTCTTTCGGCGCCTTACCAGATTGAACTCCGCTGGCAGGCAATGATATTTCTCTTTTTTCTTTCGCCAACTGATGGCATCTAAATTGAGCATACACATATAGACTGCTATCTGCGAAACGCGTTGCAATAAGCGTTCGTGAAGCTCGTTGATGGGTCTCCGTGTGCCACCACCGCCATCATCTGTGTGCGAAAGGTTTGACTTTATGGAACTTGTTGAAGAGCAACCCACAAGGGTGAACCACCATGAAATGGCAAACATTGCAAACTACTCGGCGATGACAGCCGATGATGTCTCTGCTCATAGCTCGGCTGTTGTGCTCGTTGGAGTGCGGCCTGAAGATGATGGCTTATGAACCGGTGGTGTTCGATAGCTGTAATCAGATACTCTTCGATGGGATACCTGACTTTGACAGCCTAAGTTTCCATCCGCAACCGAAGACGACGACGACGACAACAACGACGGGTTATCGTGTTTAAGGAGATGAAAAATCGATGTTGATGCAAGTCAATTAAAATTGCCGGGAGAAAACACTTGGAGCTGGATAAGCGGGCCTTCGCTGAAGTTGGAATTTGCAAGCTGTGAGACGACGATCGATAGCTGCTTTCACTGCCAATTGCTGTCAAATCACGCAGCTGGACAGGTGTTGAGAGCAAGCACTCAAATAGTCAATCAACAATATGTGCCTTGTTAGGGCAAGCTGGGGGCAATTAAATATTGCAAATGTTGTTTGAAAAAGGTAGATTCCTTGAGATAATTAATGAAGTTAATTGATCACTAATTTTGCCATGAGTGAAGATCCGTTTCAACCTGGTCATTATCGCTACTGAACTAGGACCATGTTTATGAAGAGTCACTGTAGAGAAAACATTTCAAATTTCATCTCAACCCTGCAACTACGTTCATTAGTTCCATCCTTGCCGCACATTGACCAAATTACTAGTTCTTTAGCATTACAACGTGAAAATCCAAGAACACTTACCTTGCCAAACCGACCGCGAAATGGGAACCGGATTGATTTAGGCAGCGATGACGCTTCAATCGAATCCTCATATCAACAGGTTCATATGCCTAGCCCAAAACATCATGTGTGAAGGTTTGGTGCGTCCAATCTTCCGGCCGAGTGCGCAACAATTATTTACTTTCTACCTGGCTGCGGGTGCTAGGAAAATGAACCGTAGAACCTGTTTACTCGTGTGTATAACATGCCGAGTCATGCATTTCGTGGCCACGAATTCAACGTAGGGTTTTTATCTAATTCTCGTCTAACTAAACTTCGAACAATAATGATCGAGCTTATTCTTGCACCTCGCCTTAAGTGTCATGGCCAATTTGGTATCAATTACTAATTTATAAATTAACATGATATGGAAATGTAAAAATATCAAAAAAAATATATACTTTTCCTTAAACAATGAGATTGTATTGTCCTTCAAATTCTGTTACTGTCTAGTCAAAATATGTTCTTGTACAACCTGAATTAAATTCCCGCCACGTGATAGGGTGCGGACACCGGTTTTGACCAGTCTAAGAGAAATCATTTTTATAAAAATAACCAATAATCCTATGGAAACAAATGAAAGGTTTATATCTATACTCAATAAGAAAAATGCAGAAATCAAGCTAATACTTGATGTTTGTATTAAAAGTGGCACTGGCCAAAATAAAAGCACTGCCGCGGTGCACCTATTCATTATTGTCAAATAATGTAATTTTTGGTTCGTAAAACACACAGTCGACTGCCCGGTGCAGATAGTCGTCGTATTCGCACTGATATAATGATTATAACACTAGCTGTCCCAGCAAGCTTTGTCTTGCCTACTGCGTTTTTTGACATTTCAAGTTTCTACCCAAGACCAAGTCCCCGGTCAAAATGTAAGGAAAATTGATTTCTAAAAACTCTTTATTTTTCCCTCATAAACCAATTATTTGTCTCATAAACCTTCCTTGGGTGAAAACTAACAGAACAAAACTAAGACGACCAAAATCGGACCTTCCGTTCGTGAATTATGCGCGGTCCCACATATGCCACTGCATAAATATATATATTTCCTGGGATATTCATGGAAATATTTGGACAAGATCCTAATACCAAGTGAGCTCTTGAGCAGATTTACAGCGAATTTTTGACAAATTAATAGCAAATATTTCATCGATTTCTAACGTGAGCCTAGGAGAAGTCCTGCGTTTACCCCTGAAGGGTTTGTTCACCGTGTCAAATAAGTTCTCATACAAAATACAAATTAAGAAAATATAATTTTATTTCACATCTGTGGTTCGTATTTTGTAAATGAATGCATGTAATAAAAAGCCTCATAATACTGATTAAATAAAGCATACGGTTGAGAATAACGTTATTTTGTATTTGTTTTCATAGGATACGCAAGAAAAATGCGTGTTTCATTCTACGGTAGCTGAATAGAGTCTACAATATTTAATTTTAGGTTTTATCCCACATTCTTAAAAAATTAGGAATTTACACGTGACGTAAACCATCAAAGTACGTAAACATTTCATGACTGAATGGCAAATTAGATTTAATTTTACATCCATCATGTAAGTTCGAGTTGGTTGCACAAGATGTCAACAAACCTATCTGACCAGATAGGTAGAAACAGTTTTACATTTATCGTTTGTCTCACAACTCGGTGATACAGCCGAGAGGTATAGTACCTGCCTCTCAATCAGCGGACCAGAGTCCGAATCTCGTTCATTATTTTACTTACATATGTTTTATCTCTCGGTTCGGTTCTAGCGATTGCTAGCTCGACTTTATTTGTGATAGAAGATGTAAATTTGTGTCAAACGGTCCGCTCCTTTTATGTGCATCCAAGTAAACTTAAATTTACATGATTTTTTCTAAGAGTGCATGTATTGTACCAAGTGGATAAAATAACACTGAAACAATACAATTTTAGTGATGCCATGGTAAGAAATTTGTAAGTGAACTCAACATGGGCTAATTTCCTTGAAAATTACCGTAATATTAAAGATAAACATCATAAAACGTAAATTTTGGTAAGAATTTATCGCAATAGGTATACAAGCATGTTTAAGAAGTGAGAAATGGTGCGAATCAACATGATTAGATGTGGCCATGCTTCTATAACACAAAAAATCTCATATTAGCAGGTAATTGGACATTTTTGTTAAATTTACGTTTAATTGTGTACAACATAAAACGGCTTCGTACGTCACCAATACAGATTCTCATATTTTCTTCATTCTGATCATAGTTGCTACTGTCAATGGTGAGCATAGGAATCTGTTTTAACTTAAAACCGTTACTCGTTAAAATGCGACGAAATACCAATAAAAATGCGTGCGTGCCAGCTGAAATGCACTTACGACACATAAGCGATCAGCAGAGAAGGATAAAGGACAGTTAATTCCAAAACATATAATGTATTTGGTCAGTGTTAAATCTCCTTTCAATAAAGTAAATTACTTTGAAAATCATAATTACAGATGTGAAATGAATTCAATTTGATTTCGTATGAGAACTTATAGGACACGGTGTACGTAAGTTTTTTGTTTATGTTTTCAAAGGCTATTACTGGGTTTCGCGGGAGAACAATAACAAATTGAAACATATAGCTTTTGATGAGATCCTTTTGAAAAACTTTCAGTAAGGCTGAACCTGCTTGATGATGATGAACCTGGGCTTATTAGGGGAATATCTGTAAGTAAAAAGAAAATCGTGTTAAATGCTGTTCCTTTGAATTCCACTAAGAATTTCCCTTCTTTAACAGATACGTATTTCGATCTCAACGGTAAGGTCGTCTTCAGTGTCTTGTGCTTGACTCGACTCCGAGTCTTGTCAATGCCCATGGGCATTGTAAAATATGCATATTTTGTAAAATTGTAAAATATGTAAAATTGTAAAATATGCATATTTTACCACAGTCTGTGTTTCCACTAGGGATGTAGTACCGGTAGTACCGGTACCGAAAATACCGGTATTACCGACCAATTTTTGGTACACTCAAACCTCCATTTAGGTAGGATCCATTTAGGTAAAATCTATTTAGGTCCCTCCATTTAGGTAACGTTACCTAAATGGAATTTGATTGTGTTCAGATCAGTTGGAGTACTTGAGATTAGGTATAAGGTTGGTTTAGAGGAAAGAAGTAGTGTGTGGTGTTAAGGGGATATGGGGAGAGGGGAGGAGGGATTAAATGTTGAGATATGCCCCCTAAACACCCCCCCCCCCTTCCATGCAGTGTTGAAAAGTGTCAGTATCCGGCGTCATTTCCGGTTAAAATTGAGATAATCAACCATCCTTCCATCATTCAATTGATATGTATAAGCTCCAGCATTGATGACGTCAAACTCGACATCAACCTATCATTCACCTGTTTTTATTTTGGCCACGAAACCCAACATAGACCCAACAGTTGTTCAATGTTGGTCCAACAATGGTCCAACATGCGATAAAAATTGACCCGACTTTGACCCGACATTCAATTATTTTTCAGTCTGGCGGAATTTTGCAAGGTTTTCGTGTTTCATGCTCAGTTAGTCATTTGAATGGCAGTTCTGATCTAAGACTCTCCAAAACCCCCGAAACGCCCCTTAAGCCCCTCCCCTCCTGAAACCCATCCCCTCCTGAAACTCCTTGAAAGCCATCTGAAACTCCGGATGACCTCCTTTAAATCTCCTAGTAACTCTCCCTTCTTAAACTTCTATGCAACATTGTACTCCATTTAGGTAATAAACTGAATCCATTTAGGTAATGAATCCATTTAGGTAAAAATTCTATTTAGGCAGTCCCGACCCATTACCTAAATGGAGGTTTTGGTGTAACTTTAAACTCCAAGTGCTGTATTTGTTATCCAAAAAGTATTGCATTACAAAGTAATAACATTCTTAGTTATTAATTTGTACTTTCGATAGGTCCATGATGTAATATCAAAACTTGTAATTGTTGTTTAATCAACAAATACCACATCAATACCAAACACTGCTCAAATACATAGAAATGGTTATTGTGATGTTCTTCCAATGTTTCGTATAATAACATAGCAACGACAATATTTGGTATAAAGTCACAGGTTGCTCTTTGCATGGTATTTGTAAGTTCCCAAGCAACACAGAAAACATCTTTGGACCATCAGTATTTCCAAAGATGTTTTTTAAGTAAATTATAAGCGATTCAGAAAACATCTTGTGTTAATATCCAGCTGTAATTATGCTGATCGAAAACAAACAACACCAAACATGTTATTGTCTATATCACGTATGAAATATGTTTATATAACTATTATATAACAGAAACATCAAGTTGCTAATTCAATCATGAAAGCAGACGCGACAGAACAACAGAAAGAAGATGAAGATAAAAATAAACCAAAATGCAAACATTGTATGCATATTTTAACCATTCCTAGGAGGCTCTGGTCGATGGGGGAGAGTGAGTGGTTCAAGGGAATTGACCTAAAGTAACAGTGAAGTTTCTGAAAAAAAAAATCAATCAGCACTTCTCGGTCGATGGGGTTACAATTGATGTTCCAGTCCCCCATACCGTTTGCCGGTTACCATATCCTTCCTTACGAACGTCCCCGCGCTAATTAGGATCACCATACACAAATTTGGCCAACATCCTCAAGGCCAAAATGTACAGGCTGCTGATCTACCAACTGGTCTGTCGAATACCATCCAGAAACACCGCGCAACTTGTATTCCGGCCTATGTGAAAGAATCAGCATCCAACAGTCGGTGCTGTTCCAACTCCAGCGTGAATTCCGTCACTCAAACTTCACCTCTAGCACAAATGAATTTCACCGGAACCTTTTCTCAGTGCTCCAATGCACTGCGTCGTCATTATCCTGTTACCGCGGGGATTATACGGAACACTGAATGGTCGGATAAATTATCGACCACCTATAATTCCACGGAAAACACAAAACTCCGTCGGACCATCAGCAGCGCAATTTTTTACTATTGACAATTATTTTGCCATTTTGACAGGTATAGCCCCGCTAAAAGTATAGCTATAAATATGTTATTTTGGCGTAGTCTAAATGTTAAGAAAACAAAGAGTGAGGGTATGTTGAAATGATGTTATTTAGACGTATTATAAATGCTTTTTCCGTTATTGATTGCAAAGTTGCTCTCAGGGTGCAAATTTAACGTATTTTGAACTTGTTTTAAAAAGCTTGACGTGTAAAGATTGGTTGTTCTTATTTATGAAACGTCATGTAGATTACAGTGCCGAACAGATATATTAATACACAAATTAAAAAAAATGGAACAAAACCCACGCTTTCATTGCTCGCTCGAAATTATTAAGGAATCTACTTCCTCAGTTTAAAAATACTCGAACTTTACTTGAGTAATAATCAGTAGTTAGCCAGAGGTTCAGTTATTTAAAAAAAGAAAATATTGATTGCAACATTTTTGAACGGTACTGTAAGCCAATTGGAAAAGCTGCCATATTGCTCTCACCGTAATTTGGAAAAAATAGAAAATTTAGAAAAAAAATGCACCATTTGATTGATTCAATCTGAATATTTCAACGCAATTCAGGGGCGGTTGAATTTTAGATAGGTAAAATCATATATTCCACCATAAATCTTTAATCGCAATCAAAAAACACTACCCTTCCTGAAAATAAACCAATACGTAAATTGCCATTAATTTGTTGTAGAAAATATGGTCTTTGTCTTCATCACCAGAGAACAATTTGTCGCGTTGTTGGAGTCATAACATTATATGTAATAATTTTTTTTTTCCGTCAGTCGCTACGTAGTCGATATCTTCATTATGAGATTATATTTATATTATTATGTAGTTCGTTATAAACAAGGCTCTCGCAAGTTAAATCACTATCAATTTTTCCAATTTGAACCCATGCATGTGGTATGTTATATAATAGTATTTTACAAATCGTATTACTAAGGCCGTTCACAATGCTGTTTTATTTTGTATGGCGAGTTTTAAAAATTTTAAAACTCGCCATACAAAATAAAACAGCATTGCGAACGGTCTAAGAAGCAGCTTAGTTTCAACCAATGAATATATTTGTATTATTAAGGTATTTTCCAAGTATCCATTTCCGAAAAGTAACTTTGTTAATGCATGAAAGCTAAATGGAAAGCAATTATTAGTACTAGAAGAGTATTGGGATACATCTTATATAACCTTAAAGATGTTTTATAAGCCGCCATTTTTTGCGCTGTTTTGAATATATAAGTATCCCATACGACGTTAAAAATGCAGGAATAATACAATCGAGTTAGTTCGAAACTTGAATTTTAAACTCTTATATAACAAGCTGTGTTACTTGGGTTATTTCCTACTGATCTGGTATCGAATGATGGCAAAGTATTGAAAATTGGTGATGGCGAACATTGCGAAAAAAACAGTTTTTGTTTTAAAATTCAAGATGGTTGCCGAATTCGATATGTCTGACCCAATTGGGTTTTTAAATTAAGAAAAATGTATTGATTTTTTGATTTTATACAAAAGAGCACCTTTTTCTGAACCACCATGATTTTTTTCAGAATTTTAGAACTTCATTTTGGTACCTAAAATCGCTTTCGGAGAGATTTTTCAAAATCACCTTTTGACAGCTGGCCAACTGCTTGACAGCTCCGCCCAGTACAAAATGCGACGAGGGGTGATTCGACAAATCGCTCCCATACAAACTTCAAATTGATTTTTAAATAGGTTCCCGGGCACCAAAATTCATGAAAATTTGGATTTCGGCTCAGTTTTGCATGCAGATTCTGAATATATAATTATCTCAACACCGCTAAAGAAGCCAATTCTATAAATTCAAATATGCAGTAGCTCTTTCTTCCTTCTTTCCAAAATATTTCGTTTTGAAGGGGTTATTGAAGAAACTGTCCAGATATAACAGTTTCAATAAGCTAACAACTGACATAAAACAAGGAATTACAGAAATGGTTGTGGCTCTAATATGAGGGGGTCCAGCAATTTGAGCAACCAAAAGCATTTCGTTTACTTTTTTCAACAGGGTTTTCAGAAAATAATTACCTAATACATTTTTACAAACAAGAAGCATATAGTGGACCGATCTCAGCGAGAATAGCTAAAAGAGCAAAATTTGTATAATGAAATTAAAAATTGTTGCAATGCTTGTAGCTAATGACATAAAAACTGGATTGCTCATACACTTGTTAAACCATCCATACAGGAATTATATTCCAACTATTTGCAAGTAAATTCTTTATGTTTAGGTCTTATCTTGAAAATGCAATCAACTTTCATCCATCAGCCAAACGAGCCATGGCAAATCCTCGTTTAGCCGTCGTTGTCACGCATACCGTGCAGCACTCCCATACATAACGAAACTACACTACAAAGTGTTTCTATCCGGAGCAATTATTTGCTCCGACAAAGGTGAAGACCTTTCCCCGTCTAAAATTCCATTCCTCCACTGACTTCAAGAGAAATAGCTTTACTAACGCAGTACGAAGCGCATCCCACAGAAGAAGGAACTTCTTCCGTTGCACTACAGCTACAGCAACATAAAACCAATAGATTTATATCCCCACAGCACGGAAGATACCAAACTTGGCGGCTCGTTGAATGATGGCGTGTCCTAATGATGTGGCCTTTGGTGGAACTTACCTTCAACTTTGCCGAGAGCGAGCACGAAAATGGTCTGGATCGCCGGAATCGCCCACGCCACCAAGTGGAACAGATGGGATCGGTTTTCGATTGCTTCGTGACCCCACTTGAGACCCGCCGCCAGGAACCAGGCCAGCGCTAGGCAAGCCCACCAGGCAAAGGCAGCCATGCAGCAGAAGTACAGCGCCATAAACAGGACCGTGCAGGACGTCGACTGGCGGTGACCCTATGGTGACCGTGAGAAACGTTCGGTTATTATCGTTCGAGGCTGTAAAGATGTCAACTCTCGATATTGACGACATCGACGGACGACGTGCTTACCTGAGTAATGGTGGACAGCATGTGCATCCGACCGAGTTTGATGTGCGGTTGAAACGGTTCACGGCACGCCACGGAATCGCCGGCCCCGAGCCCGGCGACGTAAGCGCATCCGACGATGAGATAGCAGATGGCCAGGAACACAATTGGACGCTCCGGATATCGGAAGCGAGATGAATCTATCATGAACGTTAGGACCTGGAAAGGGAGAGGATATTGTGAGTTCAGCGTTTATTTTTTTATGACATGAATTGATCGTGGGGTGAGCTTCAGTATGCATAAAAAGTATGCAAATATTTCTGAGTTTCTTCAAGAATGACACCAGGATTTCATGCAGTTGTTTCCCCAGAAGCATCGAAATCTTCCCAGAAATTCCGTTAGAATAATTTTAAAATCAAATAACTAGAACAAATTTATTCTGTAAGAAATGTTTGATTGTTTTTTTTTTTGTATTTTACATATCTCATCCAATGTGGAGGAATAATTTTGGCTTTAAATGACGGACAGAGGGTTTAATAGCCAATTTAGAAACCTGTCAGACCCTCGATGTGTGAGCCAAAAATGCGAACGTTTAAATCAGTTAAATGGCCGTCATAAATCCACTTGTTGACCAAATAAGCTGACCGCTTGTTAATTCCAGAAGCCGTCATGTCCTCTCGATAACCATCCCAGCAGCCATAAATGGTGAACCACTTCCTAATATCTCAGTCCGAAAGTTCGCCATTCAGCGTTAATTAGTCGAGCGGATGTGAATTAATTTCTCCGTGCTGCACTAATTAGAAGCACACGCGAGTCAGCCCCAGCGCCACCGCCGCTGATCTCTACACAGTGCAGTGCAGTGGGTCCGAACGTGCGAGGTAGGACCCCGTTTGCTGATGCTGACTCTAAAGCCCTACCACACCACTACTCACGCTTGAGTCAAGGTCTGTGTGTAGGAAACGTGAGCTTCTCGTTTAATTTCTCGCTGTTTTTCCCGCGTGATTATTTTAAATTCAGCATGCTGGCCGTTTTTGGCTCGGTTCCAATGGGAGTTTGCTCAGCGGCGGAAGTCGTACATCTTGTGGCGGTGGCGGCGGTGTTCGGCACGAGGTGAACCGAACAAAACGTAACAAATCCGCAGAACAAGCGGCCAAACGATGTTTAGCTAGTTGCACGACCAACAGACCATTAATTGACAGGACGGGGGAGTTGGTTGAAGGTGTTCTATGGGAGTAGCATTATTTTCTTCATCAGAGTAATTTTGGACATATTTTTGCTCTTCCAGAGAACTCCTTAAAGCCCCGTAGGCTGTCCATAATCTGTAGACCTTTGAGACCACCTGAAACATCCTGAAACCTCAAGAAACGTCATGAAATTCCTTGAAATGCATTGTAAAAATTGCCCCCTTAGAAACACTCCTGCTGAGAATCCCGTAGACCTCCATTTAGCTCCGAAAGCCTCCTGAAACACCTTGAAACCCCGTGAAATTCAGCAAAACGCCTTTACACTTCAGAAAGCCATTTGGAGACCACCGTAGACTTCCCATAAACTCTACTGAAGGTCGGAAACTCCTTGAAACGCAGTGAAATCCCCTAAAACCTGAACGCTTTGAATCCGCTCAGAAATCCTCCTATGAGTTCCTGATATTTCCCTTAAGCCCCATTAAATCTCTTGAATACCCCTTAAAACCTCCTGAAAAATCTTGGAAAACCTTGGACCACATTAAATTGGCTTGAACTCTCTTAGAAAACCCGTTTGAAACCGCTGTAAGTTTTCCATAAACATTACATATGTCCCTCAGAGATTCTCAGAAATCCCCTGAAATCTTTCAAAGTGCCACTGTCTGTTTTGAAAGTCGCTCAAACGCTTAAAAACTCCCGAATCTCACTGAAATTCACTGAAATGCCTTACAGCCACAGAATACCAAGCGGAGCCTCCGTACTGAATACCTTTAACCTCCCTGAAGTTCCTTTAAATCTCTCAGAATACCTCTCTGGTCAACTTTGTTGATTTTCTTTAAATTCTGCTGAACCTTCTTGAAACCTCTCTGAACGCATCTAAATGCCCTAAACGGCAAGTAACCTTCTCTCACAGTAGAGTGCTTGCTTAAACAACCTTTAATCCACTGAAGTGCCATTAAATGCATCAGAAAACTTCTCTAATCCCTGGAGTCTTCCCATAAACACCCATAAAATTCCCTGAGGTCCCAGTAGACATCCCTAGCTTAAACTTTACAGTACCCAGTCAACACACGATCGTATATGATGTTGGATAGGATGCAAAAGTGGAGGCGATATACGCACACTTTACACGCGGTTAAATGAAAGCAGGTACGCATATGGCCTCCACTTTAGCATCCTATTCAACATCATATAAGACTTTGTGTTAGCTGGGTTGCCCTTTGAACTCTGGAACTCCTGGAAATGAGCATGAGCATGATTGACCGCCCGCGGTTGCTCCTCTGTTATTGCAAGGACAACTGCATTTACACAAAGAACCAACAGATGATGCTTGGGATTAGCTTTCTCTTCATTGTGTAAATGCTGGAATCCCAATACTTTTCAATAAGCAATACCAGCGCCGGCCGCGTCCGAATGCAGGTCAATTGAGGATAGGGAAGGAAGTGATGACGTGATTCTCGCTTAGGCCAATAACCGAGGAATTCTCTGCGTTACTACGAGAAATCACTAGGAGTTTGAACAGGGGAAATGGAGATGTGTTGAGGATTTTGTCGTGGTAAACGAGTGTAATGTTTTGATTCGCGATTAATAATGCGCTCGCGAAGAAATACCCTTTTAAACCTTGGACGACGAACGCGATCTTTTGTGCCTCAAAACTCACCCGACATAAGTTATTCATTCGCAACTAAGGAGAACACAATGCGAAACACCGACGCATCTGTAGTTTGCGTTTCCGCGCGAGACAATGCTGAACGCGATCAATTCACAAGTATTAACAAAATAACACGTGATGAATAAATCAGAAAGATCTTACCGCATGGTTCGCCGTCTATCTTTTACTGACCTTCTCTTTTTCCAGAAATTCATGCAACCTTTATTTGAGTCAAAACATTTATTCATTTGGACTAAAATATTACAAATGTCGACACCGAAGATGACGAACCATTCAAATTTTTGTGTTCATGCAAAAAATGAAAGGAAATTATTTATTATCAACTAAATGTGCATTTGGAACTAGCGCCGACACATGACGTGACGAACTTTTCAATATTTGTTAGATAAATACACAAAAACCAGAGTTGCAGCATCTTCCACTAACTGGCCTCGAAATTACACTGAACTGCTACAACAACACACGGGTACGACGATGTGCACATTCAAATTGTCGACGACAACGCGCCCGATCCGAATGAAAAAAGCGGCACTTCCTTTGCCTCCAAAAACACACTAAATCGCCTCGTACGAAGATGAGTACGCACACAGGACGACGACGCGATGCAACGACGAACCAAGACGGACTCTCATGCAACCTTTACTATTGAGTCAAAACATTTATTCATTTTGACTAAAATATTACAAATTAATGTCGACACCGCAGATGACAAACCATTCCAATTTTTGTGTAAATGCAAAAATGGAATAAACATATTTATTATAAACTGATTATGCATTGGGTACTAACGCCGACACATGACGTGACGAACTTTTCAATATTTGTTAGATAAATACACAAAAACCAGAGCAGAATTGTATAAATCCGTTAGCATTAATTATTATTATTATTATTATTATTATTATTATGATAAAATGGAAAGAGCTCACCAATAAACATCCTTCGAAGTGTCCAGTGCGTATGTGCATCAGCATCTTCCACTAACTGGCCTCTTATCCGAAATCACACTGAACCGCTACAACTACACACGGGTACGACGATGTGGACATTCAAATTGACGACAACGACGACGCAGCCGGTCCGAATAAAAAAAACGGCTTTTTCACTTTGCCTCAAAAATCACTCTAAACCGCCCCGTATGAAGATGAGCACAGCCAAATCTGCGACGACGACGACCGAATGAAAACGCGGCCTGCACACTTTGCCACCAAAAACTCACTAAATCGCCCCGTACGAAGATGAGCAGTCAAATAGACGACGACGACGACCGAATGAAAACGCGGCCTGTACACTTTGCCACCAAAAACTCACTAAATCGCCCCGTACGAAGATGAGCAGTCAAATACACTGAACGAAACCCCCCACCCAAGATCGACTGAGAGACGATACGATCACGCCCCTTAACGACATTCTGTCGGAAACCGTATGGTCCACCGACCGAATGATGTCATCTTAAAACCGGATGACAGTGATATGAAAACAGAATGTCGACCATATGGTCGAGCAACTTTGTTTTATAGCGATTGATAACATTCATGTCACCGCTATCTTTCTCAAAAAAAATTATGTGCAGTGGCCAGGGCACCCTTGCGGGCACCCTTTTCAAAAAATATGCACGCAAAAACGGCTACGCTCAAAAATGTGTTCGGCCTGCACATTTTTAGTAAACATCCATGCCGCACATGACTGTGTTCGAAACACACATTTTTTTTAAATTGCTCGTACGCTCATATGAGCATGTATTTTGCAATAATTTCGACATGGCAACCTCACTGGGTTTATAAACCACCTTCAAATACCGAAAAATATTGATATTTTGCAAAAATGTGAGCGTGCGAGCAATTTAAAAAAAATGTGTGTTTCCAACACAGTCCCTGTGCGGCACACGGTGTGTTGAAACAGGATTATTATCGCACTTTCATGAACCTCAAATATTTTTTCGTTATAAGTTAGCCTTAGCTGTATATATTAAGATTCTGGAGGTTAAAAAATCTTTCATCGGGGAAAATAAAAATAAATTCGATTTTAGTAGTTTACCACTTTTCTCCTATAATATGGTATTACGGAAATCTGATAAACAACTCCGCTAGAAAAATTCCCCTTTCTAATAATAAATTTGAAACCATTTAGAGAGAAACGAATGCAAAAGTCTTTACAACGAGTTCAAATTTGTTTGGCGTTCGTTTCATGTGTCCAGCCCACTACAGTCTGCCGAAAGTCATTAATCATAAAAGTCTACATTCCTTCCATTTGTCTGGCACATAGATATTTGTAATGGAGGTAAAGAAATACTTCCCATTAGTGTGACTCATACATTTGAGAAAGCACCATACACCATACACTCGTACCATTTGCAGCACATATTCTTCATGTGCTTATTTGCCTGAAATGGCGGGTATTAGTTGCACATACTTTGCATGCCAAACCATGTAACGATACACGATTGCGAAACCAGGGGTCTCCAGTTAGTCTAGTGGTTAAGGCTATGGATCGCCAATCCGGAGACGGCGGGTTCGATTCCCGTTCCGGTCGGGAAAATTTTCTCGACTCCCTGGGCATAGTGTATCATTGTACTTGCCTCACAATATACAAATTAATGCAATGGCAGGCAAAGAAAGCCCTTCAATTAATAACTGTGGAAGTGCTCAAAGAACACTTAATTGAAGCGAGGCAAGCCAAGTCCCAGTGAGGACGTCGAGCCATAAAGAAGAAGAAGAAGAAGATTGCGAAACCATTAAACACATGTGGTGACTTAATCACGCGTATTTTTTAATATTCATGTTAACTGTAAATTAACAAAAAAAGCTAGTTTACCAGAAATACTGCTAGTGCTTCGAATATAATTAGAACTTTTATGTATATTGTTCTCTGATTTTGTAGGGCTCGATGTTTTATTAACAAGTGATAATTCATTATATGAATATTTTTGTTCGCATGTTGGACACATAGGGATAATTTCTTCATCGTGGCTTAGGCGTTAAACCAGGTTTAACTGTATGGGTAAGCCTGATTTACTGGTTAATTCGAGGTGAAGAAATCAGTCCTTAAAGAATAGCTATTAATTACTCGTTCGGTAGACGCCCTTGATACACGTACTTTAAGGTAAGCATATTTAGTCATTTCTTTTATTGTGAAATCAATCAATGTTTGATTGAAACAGTTTTAGATATGATGATGATGAACCTGGGCATGTTAGCGGAATACATTACGTAAAAAGAATATCGGATTAAGTACGAGACACTGAAGATGACCTAACAGTTGAGGTCGAAATACGTATCTGTCAAAGAATGCAAAATCGTAGTGCAATTAAAAGGAACAGTCCTAAACTCTGTTTTTTTTACTTAGTTTTAGATATGTTCGTGTTAGATATGTTCATTGTTGTTTATGCTAAGAACAAATTTATCTAAATCTATATATATAAAAATGCAGTGGCATACGTGGGACCGCGCATAACTTGCGAACGGATGGTCCGATTTGGGTCGTTTGAGTTTTGCTCTCTTAGTTTTCACCCAAGGAAGGTTTATGAGACAAAAAACATGGAAAATTGAGAGTTTTTTGAAAATCGGGTTTTCATACATTTTGAACGGGGACTTGAGCGCTTGGCTAGGGACTTGAAACGTCAAAAAACGTAGTAGGCAAGACAAAGTTTGCCGGGTACAGCTAGTTTACAGATAAAATAAAAATATAAGATGTACAACAATATTAGGAAGACATCAATGTTCTGGAAATGTCATAAAATATTAAAAAAAAAAACATCAAACAGTGATATGTAAACTGTAAAGTGAGGCAAGATTGATGTAATTTGAGATTTTAATACAACTTTTTAAGAATTATTATTAGTTATTTTATGCTTCATTTTAGAATCATTAGATAGATTTTGATTTTTTCCTTCAGACTCTAGTTTAATTTAAAAACACTTCACTAATACTTCACTTTTGCAAAAGAAAATAAAAAATGAATAACTCTTTTAAAGAAAACTAGAAAGGACGAGCAAATTCCTTTTAATTCTACTACTGTGCTTATCTTCGGACAGATAGGCCTATTTCGTCTGTGACTTACAGACTTCTTCAGTGTCAAGTGCTCGACTGCAAAAGTGAAGTATTAGTGAAGTGTTTTTAAATTAAACTAGAGTCTGAAGTAACAAGTTCTACTAAAAGCTCTAAAGTAATAGTAAAGATTTTGATTGCTAAATAGTTATAACACATAGAAGATGGAATACCTTTGAAAAATGTCAAATGATATTCACCGTGAATATCATTTGCATTTTTCGAAGGTAGTCCGTGACATTTACCTTAAATATTCGAAAAATGTCGTTTTTTCCGTGACATTCTTGCAAAACTGGTCTAGCCGCACAAGTTTTTCATATATCATATTCTCAGGTTCAGCTTCTAAAATGAGCTGTAGGTGATTGAATTTAGATATGACGAAATGAATTTTACAACACTGGTCATAACATTGAAACCATTAAAACGCATGAAGTTTTTATCAAGATCAAAGTGTCTTATAAAATAAATCTACAGATAACCCAGACAAACATAGAAAATAATCATTGCACGAGACTACTATTATTGAAATACATCAGATTACTTGCAAATTGATATGTTTCCAAAATATTTTAGCCTTATACTATAAGATGTCATTCACATTGACATATATTAGGCATGCATTGCCTTCGGTAAGGTTAATTCTTAATAAAAACTTGTGAGGTTTTGAAAAAGATTTTAATACAATTTGTATAGGTAATTATCCTTGACCAAATGATTGTTTGATTAAAAATGTTATGACATTCAAATTGCTTATCATGACAAGATAATAACGCGTTAACCTGCTGTTTCTTGTTACCTTACCCGTTTTAACTTGCTCCGATGTACCTTATTTTAAACCAAATGTTTAATAATCATTTATGCATGCATTAACATAATATGACAGCACCAATCGTTTGTATTTTGTGTCAACTTTTTGTTATTTGAGACTCAACAGCTCACTTAACCCTAAAGGTATCGTTTTATAAGTAACAAGGAAATATGCCTTTGAAAATGTTAAGATTTTGTATGGACAAAAGTCCTCAACAGATCAGAGGCAGAACTTTTACAAATAAGTAACGCAGTATAGTCGACTCATAATTTTTGGAAAATATCCAAATGAGGATGTGGTTTGACATGCAAAGTATGTGCAACTAATACCCGCGATTTCAGGCAAAATAGCACATGAAGAGTATGTGCTACAAATGGTACGAGCCACAGGTGTATGGTGCTTCCTCAAATGTATGAGTTGCACTAATGGGAAGAATTTGTTTACCTCCATTACAAATATATATGTGCCAGACAAATGGAAGGAATGTAGGCATTTGTGATTTATGACTTTCGGCAGACTGTAGTGGGCTGAACACATGAAACGAACGCCAAACAAATTTGAACTCGTTGTAAAGACTTTTGCATTCGTTTCTCTCTAAATGGTTTCAAATTT
The DNA here is from genome assembly GCF_035046485.1 of Aedes albopictus. Taxonomy (NCBI): domain Eukaryota; kingdom Metazoa; phylum Arthropoda; class Insecta; order Diptera; family Culicidae; genus Aedes; species Aedes albopictus. Next base: position 329,979,160 of record NC_085138.1, read on the forward strand.
ATTATTAGAAAGGGCAATTTTTCTAGCGGAGTTTAGGTTCATCAGCTTTCCGTAATACCATATTATATGAGAAAAGTGGTAAACTACTAAAATCGAATTTATTTTAATTTTCCCCGATGAAAGATTTTTTAACCTCCAGAATCTTAATATATACAGCTAAGGCTAACTTATAACGAAAAAATATTTGAGGTTCATGAAAGTGCGATAATAATCCTGTTTCAACACACCGTGCGGCATGGGCGCTACTCAAAAATGAGAGCTTTTATTTTAGAGAGTGACATGTCCAGGATAGGACATGCGACGCGATATCGTCAACGTCCCGGCCCAAGTAGCACCTGCAACTAAAATGGAAATGATCATCGTTGCAAACATGTTGCAACTGAGTTTTCATGAAACAAACAAAATTAAAACCGAATAAAATCCTGTTGTTAATTCCAAACTGAGGTGTAACAGTTTTATAACAACTTCCAAAATGAAAACAAACGTCATCATTAGTTGAAACTTGCGAAACCATTTTGTAACTGAAGTATAATCTGATTGTTTCAACGAATCTTAGTTACAACCGTTTGCAAACCAAATCAACCAAAACATTGATTATGATTGTTATAAACAAGTTGCACCTGGAACTTATTTAGAACATAACGAACAATTTTGACAAGAGAGATAGAGGTTCCAAAATATTCGGCAAAATGTTTTTGTGACCATGAAAAATATAAAATGCACTATAAAAACCAAAATGTTTCAAAAATAATGAAATCATGTACAAATAAAATGTAACCTTTTCTTCATAAATTTATCGACATATTCCAAATTTTATAAAATTAAAGTGGTAAAATAGAAAAAAAATCTGATTGGAAGTATAATATTGACCCAATAAAAAAAATCTACCTCATTTTCGCAGTACTGAACGACTGGTATCTACCTCTGGGAAGATTTGAATATATGGGGTTTTGAGAAATCTTACGAAACGTACAAAAATATTGGGAGTTTTCCACGAAAAATTTTACAATGGGATTACATTTTTTACAAAAAACGTGAAATTTTCGTTACGTAATAAATGGACAGCCTCTTGTCGACCGAAATGAGAAGTACACGTCCAAGTGTCTGCTTTTTTGGTTGTTTATGTCCTGCACGGAAAGTTCAAACTACCTTATTTTGGGTCGATTTTACCCTAAAATGAGTATATCGAATTGATTAGTCACCCAAAATTAGGTTGTTTTTCCTCTCTCCCCCACAGATGTTGTCGTAAATAAACAGAGATGCGTCTATCCAACGGGAGTCCTTGAGGCCAATAAGCCAATTTTGGATAAATGTAGATTTACCCAAATTTGGGTTGAATGAAGGGGGTCTTGGGTTGAATTTACCTACTCTTGTGTATATTTTTAGCTGGAGATATATGCAATTTACCTTGCGTGAGTTTAATCGATTCACTCAAATGTTGACTTGTTGGGCCGAACATTGGGATTGCGTCAAAAGCATTCAATTTTGGGTGGTTTGATGGTTCCGTGTACCGCGTGCAGCATTGTTGTACTTTGTAAATACGGATTTTCATAGACATGATTTAGCAAATAGTATCTTCTTAAATTCTAAAATTATTTTCAGCATATTACGGGTGCATTAAATAAGCTGCTGAAATGCACTCCGTCAAAGCAATATGGCGAGTTGATTTTTACCACAAATGCCTAAAGTTTCACTCGCAAAATGATAAGTAGACTGAGGCGCGTTGAGAATACGGAGCTAAAATGCGTAACTTACCGATAAATCTGGAACGGCACACAATTTGACGTTCTCGGTCAGCCTTATTTGCGGTATATTTATGCACACAATTTATTAATCACATGAACGAAACTGTTGATGCATTATTACTGGCAGTGACGAATGTGGTGACTAGCTGACTAGTTGTCGAATCGGGCACCATTTTTTAAGTCGACTGTAAGTTGTATCTCGGTTATAAATAGATTACGTATTAAAACCGTTCATATCACGAATGGATGTTTTATATTGGCTCCACCTCTTGCGCTTTTTTGGTTGCAATTTAGTCGTTAATAAGACGATTGGTTCAAAAGGCATGACTTTCAATATAGTTGCATACAAATAACAGGAACTTATTAATGTCCAAGTGTGTTGCTTGGGGGGTGTCACGATCAAGGAACTTGTTACGCTATCGATGAATAAATTCGGTGCATATGTGTGGCCTTCGCTCTGCAACTAATATTCATTCACATAGCGTGCGTCGACTCATAGGAGAATAAGATGATCGTCATCCGCTTTTTAGGATGATTGCCATATGACTGATTCGTCATTCGAAAACACGATTTTGATAATTTGGACTGGATGGTCGGACAAATCAGTCGATTTCGGGATGGGATTTTCGTTCAGTGTAGACGACGACGACGACCGAATGAAAACGCATCCTGTACACTTTGCCACCAAAAACTCACTCGAACTCTGGAACTCCTGGAAATCTTTAAAAACTCATCAAAACTCCTCGAATCGCTTTGATACCCCTAAGAAAATCCGCATGAGACCCTTGTAGACTTTCAAACACTTGAAATGCCTCGAAATGCCTTGAAACTTCCTTGAACTCTACTGTAGCCCTTAAAACATCCTAAAAATCCCTGAAATCTACTGAAATTGCTTAAAACCTCCTAGATCCTGAACTTTCTATTTTTATGGTCGTCCCTACTGCAATAGAACCTTCTGGAACTTCTTGAAACCCTCTTTAACTTTCTAGAATAGTGGTGTCATCGGGGTTACTCGGGACTTCCCGAGGCGAACCAGCCTAGGGCTGAAAGCCTCGTAAATAAAGCTAATAATAATAATACTCGGGACAAAAAAATAGAATTTGATGAAATCGAGTGCCTGTACCAATTATGGCACTACCTAAGGAAAACTATTTGTACAAAAATAACGAGAAGATCAACGAATGTCATCAATGTGTTAAAAATAGCCTAGTTTCCATATTTTACAGGAACAATATAGAAATGGAGCCAAAACTACTTTAAGTATTTGTTACAGCGTGTGCCAATGATAGGAACCCTGTACCAGTTACGAATACATTTTTTCTTTTCGCACTATTTGCATGCATTCCTTATGGGAGTAGCCATAAGCCATAACACTATGGCGAAAAAGGGTGCGAGGAAGCCGAAATTTTAAGGAAAATGATTCATTTCTACCAACATCTTTTTTATGCTTTGTCAAATATATTATGAAGTCACCTATGTGGTTTATGATTTTACGCCCTTCCAAAATTCAGAAAAACATCTTTGGTGAATATTCTAATTTATTGTAAGAAAATCTCCCATGCGACTTTTGATATGTTTGCTCGCTCATGAATTTAAGACCCTTTGGAAGCATCCATCAAGTACGGTTCTATACTATTTCCCGGAAAGTCATTTCCCGGAAATCATTTCCCGGATACCCCATTTTCCGGAATAACCCATTTCCCGGAAAGTCAGTTTCCGGAATTAGCCATTTCCCGGAAAACCATTTTCCGGAATGCTCGATTTCCCGGAATACCCCATTTCCCGGAAAGGCAATTCTAGGAAAACCAGAGACCTCAGAAGATACTTTAGAATCTTTAAATATGATCTGGTTTTTTGTTTTTTATTACGATTAATTTTATCAGAAAATGATCAATTTCCAGAAAATCGAGCCTTAAAACAATTTTATATATTTTTTTTAAAGATTGTAGAACTTAATAAATGAATGGAACTCAAATTCTCGTTTCAGTTCACTTAACAAAGTAGAGCCAGCATCCTTGAGCCGAATGGATATATTTTGAATGGCTTTTCGTCAAAGGCTGTTCTAGGTGTATTTATACAGTTGAACACTGCTAACTGCATAAGAGATTTTCCCTTCTTCAATTTACAGGCTGTTCTTCCTAACGATGTAACGTTACAAAATTGGTTGATACCCAATTTATTTATTCCATCTGGTGATTTTCCTTCTTAAAAAATGTGTTGTTCTTTCGACCTGAAAGAACAACACATTTTTAAGAGAATGAAAAATAGCAGATAGAGTTAATAGCCGCCAATTAAATTCGCAACGTTGTAACTAGAAAGAACAGCCTTTTCAATCTGAAAAGGTGAAATTGACAGTTTGGCAATTTAACAGCTCTGTAACAGTCTAACTTGAAAGAACAACACATTTTTAAGAGAAGGAAAAATAGCAGATAGAATTAATAGCCGCCAATCAAATACGCAACGTTGTAACTAGAAAGAACAGCCTATTAAATAAAGAAGGGCAAATTTCCTATATAGAAAGCAGCACGTGCCAATTAAACACATGGTAACCAACATGTGTTTTATTGGCACTTACAGAGTTGTTAAATTGCCAAACTGTCAATTGCACCTTTTCAGATTTTCCCTTCTTCTAGTAATAGGCTGTTCTTTCGAGGCCTGTTTTTCGACCGCTTTTGTTTCAATCTAGCCTAATGACCATTTGGCGTAGTTATAATGTGGCCAAATGTATTTTAGGCCTAATAAGCTACACCATTACCTCAGTTGTCATTTGAAAGGCCCTTACTGACAGCTACATCTCAAGTGTAGTTGTGCAAATCGCCCTTAAACCAAATGAGTCATTAGGCAAAAAGTTGAAGTTGGCCTCTTATCATTTAAAGTTTTAAGGTTTAGTATCAAGAAGGCAAAGAACATATGAGAGAAACAATAAGAGGGTATTAAGTGAGAGCTACAGATAAATTTAATACAGTATACTCTTCTTTGAATTAGTCATTCAAGTTTGGACTTTCCCATTTTTTGAAAATTTTCATTTCAACGTTTTATTTTTGTTTTTTTTTCGCCTCTGATGTATAGGTTTCAGAGGTGTTGTCGAAGGACGGACCGACTTTTTCATTGCTTGAGCTAATATTGACTTATCTGCTACCCACATATAGAGCTCGCAAATAGTATGGAAACTTTAAACCAAGAGTATACAGGTTATAAACTATGCAAAAAATGCATCCGCTACCATTTTATTAGATATTATTCCTTTCTTTTATGTTTAGGCTATTCTTTTGAATGTTGTTTTTGGAATCATAGCTGCCAGAATTGTCATTGAAAATTTTCCTTCATTAAACAATGGCTGTTCATTCAAACTGTAAGGTACACCGGGGCAAGTTGAAACGGGTGGGGCAAGATGAAACACGAAGTTTTGAAATAGATTTCAATACAACTTGGAAATTTTTCTTTTGCCAAAAGATTGTTTGAATCAAAAACTATGTGTTAGAGCATTCAAGCAGTTCACCATCATTGAAAAACATCATGTTAACCCGCTGTTTCATCTTGCCCCACCCGTTTCAACTTGCCCCGGTGTACCTTAATGATAAAACTGCTGGCATCATAACTGCTAATATTTTTTAATCTTTTCTCGGAGATTTGGAAATAAGGCTGAAAGCCCTGCTTTAATTCTTCAATGAATACCAACCAAAATGAGTCAATTATTGTGCATTTCATAAAAAGGTTGATATTTAGTGAGTCTGGGAATAGCGATAACAGTTTTCCGGGAAATGTTCCATTCCGGAAAATGGGTTTCCGGGAAATGGAACATTCCGAAAAATGGGTTTCCGGGAAATGGGTCATTCCGGGAAATGTTTTCCGGGAAATGTCTTTCCGGAAAATGATTTTCCGGGAAATGTCATAGAATCATCAAGTACGCCACACTAGAATTGGAAATTTCCGTCAACTTTTCCAGGATTCCTTCAATAAATCATGAATGGATTCCTTTCAAAATTGATCCATGGCTTTCTATGGAATTACCTCCAGATTTGTAATCATGTATATCTCCAGAAATTTCTCCGGCATGTCTTCTAAGGACAAGCCTATGAATTTCTCCCTGGATTCTTTGAGGATCTTTTGTTAATTTATTTATATTCAAATCTTCACAGAAGCTTATTTTGGCGCTTCTACAGGTATTTCTTCAGGCATGCCTTAAGAAAAATGTCCACAGATTGCTACCGAAATACTTCCAGAAAATCCTCCAAGAATTTTATCAAAGGATTTCTCCACGAATTTTCCTAACAATTCATCAATAAATGTTTCTAAGAATCAGGATTTCCTGATGGGATTTTTCAGGTATTTTTCCAAGAAGTTCGTCAGAGAATCCTCTTGGATTTTTTTCAAGAATTGATTAGAAATTTCTTCAGTTATCTTCGAGATATTCATTGAAAAGTTCTTCCTGAGATTTCTATAGAGATTCTAGTGAAGATTTTTCCAAAAATTCCTCCAGAAATTACTCTCTCAATTATTTCTGAAATTCCTTCAGGGATTCTTCTAAATGTCTCTCCGGAATCTTTTTCAGAATTTTACAGATTTTATTCAGGAATTTCAGTAAGGAACTTCTTCAAAATATCTTCCTTAACGATTTTCGGAAACTCCTCTACACATTTCTTGAACACTCCTAAAAATACTCCTTTGAATATTTTCCAATGATTCTTCCAAGAGTACCTTGAAAAATAACCACAGGGTTTTTTTTTTTGTAAATTGTTCATGCATGTTCGTCGGAAATAGGATATATTTCTTCACAGATTCCTGCAAAAAATGCTCCAGATAATTCTCTGGGATTTTTTAAGAAATTCTTCCAGAAATTGCACAAAAAACTGTGAGAATTCTTGAAATTAATTGCTGGCGGAATGTCTGAAGGAAACCCTAAAAAAACTCCTGGTGATATCTTTGGAGATTGCCAGATCAAATTCTTGAAAATTTTCTAGAGGAATTCTTGAAGAAAAATTACTCAAGCAATTTATAAAGTTATATCTGGAGAAATTCCTGACTAAAAACCGGGGAGAATACCTGAAAGAACTCCGTAAGATACCGTAAAAAATCATGAGAAACATGAATTTCAAATAAGTCAACGTATATATGTACAGATGGGTAAATTCTTGGGTAAATTATTGGTTAAATTGGGAAAAATCCACGGCTCAGGTGAGATTTGAACTCACGATCCTTATTCGCTAGACAAGTGCTTTACCAACAAAGCTAACGAGCCAATGAATGACACGGCAACTTAGTTGTGATAAAGTAATTCCAATTTCATCGATCTACAGGGGATAGACAAAATGATCGGGACAGGCAAAATTTTCACTTTCCAAAAAATGTTCAACTAGCTGTAACTTTTCGAAAAGTGCATCAAGTATTCTCAAATTTTTACTGTAAGTTCTTCAACTAGTTGTGTATCAGTGGACAAAATTTGGAAAAGATCGGACAATTCTTCACGAAGTAATAAAGATTTTTGGAAAAGGTAAAATTATCCGATAGCCAACTTTGAGCTGTTATATCTCCGGATTCAATGAACCGAATGCAATGAAATTTTGACCATTTAAGACTTATATAATGAGCTATCAATAACCATTGACTAAACTTAATATTCTTAACACGGAAGAAAATTATAACGATTAGATTATTTTTCTAATAAAACACAAAATTATCCAAAACATCAACATCGTTACAAAACTCAAGCTGCAAATTATAGTTCATTTAGTTTCCCTCTAATTGACTTATATATAAATGCGTTTTGAAGGAAAGTAACAACATAGCCGCCAATAAATTGAAAAAGTAATGGGATGCATATGAAAAATAGACCAATTTACTAAAAAATCGTAAAAAAATAAAATCGCTATAACTTTTTCGCTTGTTAAAAATTTCAAGTTAAGTCAAATGTTTTCCAGAGTTCATTATATAAGTCATGAATGGTCAAAATTTCATTGCAATCGGCTCATTGAATCCGGAGATATAACAGCTCAAAGTTGGCTATCGGATAATTTTATCTTTTCCAAAAATCTTTATAACTTTGTGAAGAATTGTCCGATCTTTTCCAAATTTTGTCCACCGATACACAACTAGTTGAAGAACTTACAGTAAAAATTTGAAAATGTTTGATGCACTTTTCGAATAGTTACAGCTAGTTGAACATTTTTTGGAAAGTGAAAATTTTGCCTGTCCCGATCATTTTGTCTATCCCCTGTATATCATCTTCCCCTAAACCGCAAATATAACCATTAGACTGGGTCAACAAAGTCGATTTTTCGGAACAAAGCTTTTTCGATTCCTTTTAGCGTCCAAAGCAACTGTGCAAAATTTGGGAACGATTGGTTGCATCCCCGTATTCCGCATCGCGATTGAAATTTGTATGGAAACTTGTATGGGAAAACGTGCTTTTTTGCATTTTTCTCATAACTTGAAGATTTTCGTCTAAAGCGATCTAACTAATGACGTTAAAGCATAGCCTAGGATATGCCGAAAAACTTTACCGAAGACCGGAAAGTGATCCGACACTTGTGAAAAAAGTTATAACGTACAGATTGTCCGGTGGTGCTTAACATTTAACATGTAAAGGAATAACATCAATAATAAAATCTCAATTTTTGGCCTAAGTTACCAGGCGAATAACTTTTTTCCCAAGCGTCGGATCACTTTGCGGTCTTCGGCAAAGTTTTTCGGCATATCCTAGGCTATACTTTAACGGCATTAGTTACATGGTACTAGACAAAAAAATTCAACTTATGAGTAAAATGCAAAAAAGTACGTTTTCCCATACTAACTTCCATACAAATTTCAATCGCAATGCGGAATACGGGGATGCAACCAATCGCTCCCAAATTTTGCACAGTTGTTTTGGACGCTAATATAGATTGAAAAAGCTTTGTTCCGGGTTGATACGATCAAATTTAAAGTTTCTCCATACAATGTTGACCCACTCTAATAACCATCTCTGTTGTACATATGTACGAAGAGCGAAAGCGATTTATTTATTGTGTGAAACTGTTTGCATATTGTACAGGCATCGCTTCCCCAAGTTATTTGAAATTCATAATTTACCACACGGATTGCTATTACCGAACATTTGCACTTTGAGTGAGTTATGAGAAACTTTTAGAGGAACTCTCGGAGTAGTTTCGAAGAAAAATAGGTGCATAAATGTCTGGAAAAATCCATAAAAGAACAAGTCACTTGAAAGAGGTGCGCACTAATTGTAGACGAAAATGGTGGAGGAGTTCTTGAAGTAATTCCTGGATAAATTTTAGTCGGTGCAAGGATCCCTTTTGGCTTTTTCAGAGAAGTTGAGGTAAATGCATATTCTAAATCTGCATACCAAACTGTGCCGGAATCCAAATTTTCATGAATTTCGGTGCCCAGGAACCTATTTAAAAATCAGTTTGAAGTTTGTATGGGAGCAATTTGTCGAATCACCCCTCGTCTCATTTTGTACTGGGTGGAGCTCTCAAGTAGATGCCCAGCTGTCAAAAGTTGATTTAAAAAAAAAATCTCTTTGTGATTGATTTTAGGTATGAAAATAAACTTCAAAAAATCTGAAAAAAAAACATAGTGGCTTAGAAAAAGGTGCTTTTTTGTATAAAAACAAAAAATCAATACATTATTCTAAATTTAAAAACCAAATTTTTTGTAGGGATGCTTGTAAAATCTCCTAGAGATACATCTGTAGGAATACTTAGAAGTATTGCTCTTCTTCTGAAGGCATAAATTCCCAAAAACCCTGAAGTACGAGCTGTAGAAAATTTTGAAGGAAATCTTGCAGAGTAAAAAAACTGGAAGAATTCATAAACGACACATTGAAGAAATTACTGAATAAATTTAATTAAAAAATGCCAATGAATAGATTCTGGAGTAACTTTTGCAGGAATTGCAGAGAGAATCTTTGGAGAGTTCCTGGAGAAATTTCAGAAAGAATTTTAGAATTCTTGAGGATTAAAAAAAAAACATCTCTAAAAAAATCTCCGAATCTCTGTAAAAAAAATCCTTGAAATGCATTTTTTTTTTTCAAAAAATCTTTAGGGGAACTTCTGAAGAAATTCCTGTTTTGAAAAATTTCCTGTAGAAATTCGTGCACTCATTTCAAAATAAATCGGTTACAAAATGTCTTGAGAAACTCCTGTAGTATGCCCTACACAGATAAAAATAATGAGAATTACACGGAATGTAAACTTCATTTTACTCATGTAAATTTCCACCTATGATGGTTTACATGATATATCATGTAAATTTCCATTAAATGTCATGTAACAACTCTGAGTCATGCTGAATTACATGACATATAATGGAAGTTTACATGATATTTCATGAGATTTACATGACATGTCATGTAAACTTCTGTGAAATCCCACGCTCCAATTATGTGCATTATATGTCACAGAAATTGACACTATTTCTTCGATCTGTGTAGGAATATTCCTGGAGGAATACCTAAAAGAATCACAGGAGGAATCCCTGAAAAAATTTTGGGGTTGAGAGCAACTGACGAAAAATTGCAAGTGCCGGGGCTGGGTTCGACCCATGTTGTTATTTAAGCTTCTCGGATTCGCCGGTTTTGGCATTTAAGCGCTAGCGTCGCTTAGTGTACTAGTGCATTTCAACGATTGACAACGCCATCAAAACAAGTTATTATGTTGGGCGCTATCCGTTGGTAGCGTTGAAGTACACTTCAATTCTTCACACACGTTTTCATCGACATCTGGTTCCGAAGTAACTACACACCAAATTTTTTTCGCCGAAAATCAGCAAAGTTTTGCTGAATTTTGCCGAGCTGTAATTTCAGCAAACCGTTCAGTAAAAAAAACTACTGAAAATTTCAGTAATTTCAGCTGTCATCGCGGTTGTCAACGGTTTACTGGATGATCAGCACAATATGCTGAAACATCAGTAAATTCGACCGCCGCGGGGTTCGGCACCGATTTGCTGAAGATTTCAGCACAAAAAGCAAAACAAAAAGGAATGTCATAATTTTTTTCATAAAATCGATCGACTAAGGGGTATATTTGTCAATTTCATTAATTTTATTCAAATAAAATCAATTTTTAACCAGTAGTGCACGTTGAAAACGCAATATATATGAATAAATTGGACGAGTCGCACACACCGGGCGGAATTTCCTCGTAAGATTATGTCCTTCATTCAAAGTCACACAGCCAGGTAGCAGAAATAAATAAAACATCCAGGACGAGCGGAACCGCTAGACGCGTGGATCTTTTCTCCCGGACGCCTTTGAATAAGCGGTGTTTTCTTTGGAGTTCCACCTGTTGTTCATAAAAGACATTGTTGACGTTGAAGTTCTAAGTAATTGTTAGGAATTTAAATACCTGCCTTACACTGCCAAACAGCAAAAATAATAGGAAACTGTTGCTCCGTTACACACTTCATTTCAGTGAAACATTTTTAAATAAACTATCTTTTATCCATGTTTTATAATCAGAATGTGAAAAGCGGCGTTCACAACCTCAACAGTGTTTTCTACTTTGACAGGTGGCCGATGCAGCTGCCGGCAGACGAATTTGCTGAAAGTTCAGAAAACCGAACCAGTTTACTGAATTTCAGCAAGTAAATCCAAACTACTGATTTTTTCAGTAAAGTGTATGTTTGCTGATTGTTATTCAGCAAATCATTTTGCTGAAACTTCAAACCGAATTTTGGTGTGTATGGATTCAAAATGGGTCATTGTAATTAAAAATTTGGTAAAAGTTTATTTTCGATACCAGAACAGTGTAGGTTATAGACCTAAGTGCACCAAGCGGACAGATAGAAGAAATGTCTGGATTTCCTGGAAATCGTTTTACGGATGTTTCGGGGTCCGGCTCTGGGGTAAATTTTTGCATTTTTTTTGTGTTTTATGCAAAATACTTCTTGCCTTTTTGGAACAAATATGCGGTTTTCACGGGAACCGGTTTCGGTGATTCCGGAAGGTTCTGGGGTCCATTTTTCAAAAATCAACAAAAACCATCGTGACATATAAATCTGAATGATTTTGCTTGTAGGGATGGCATGCTCCTCAGTGTGTGTGTGTGCAAGTGTCGTGGATTTAATATGAAAATGAACTGCACTGTGCACATTTTCTGGGCGGAATGCCATTCCTGTTTGCAAGTTCTGGTATTTAATTGTTGATGATTTGCCCATGATTATTTTGGAATCGGTATACCGATTTTCCAGAATTCAGTTCCAATTCCAAGGCTATATTTTGAAAATGGTTGAAAGTTGTCATGCAGCTTGAATTAGATTTTTTAAACGTCATTCTGATCTGTTTTTGCGGTATCTGCAGTACTTCTTCCTGCTATTCATCCAGCGGCTCCTCCATGGCTTACTCCAGGACAGTGAAGAGAATTGTCAGACAAAAGAGGCCCAAAACAAGCAACAAAGAAGGCGCGACGATTACTCTTTATCCCTACTGGTAACAGATAATGACATGATCTCGAACTTTTTTGTTGCAGTTAAAAAGGAAGCTGAATTTGTTGCGTACGTTTCAACTCGTGAATAATCAATTATTACTAACCCAAAGTCGAAACTGTTTGATGATAGATCTTCAACAGAGTTGCAGTGTTTACCGACTCGAAGTTACTGTTCGAAAATCACAATGCAAGGCTTAAAAATTTCTAAATTCGTGGTGTACGATGTTTATCCTATTATTTTCAAGTTGGGACAAACTTATGTCGCATTGGGTGGATTGTCGCAACAAATACAGGTTGCGACATTGTCATTATTGTTGCGCGATGGTTGAATTTTGATTCACTGCTCCAGGAATAGTCTACCGATTGTTCCAGGGATATCCTGGAGGATTCATCGGAGGCGATTTTGTAAGAACCCTTGAAAGAATTCCTAGGGTGATTCTTAGAGGAATCCCTACAATAATTCAAGGAAGAATCAAATTATAAATTTCTAGAGAAAACCCCATCAGGGAACTATTGGAGGAATCCCTATCAGGTTATTTAAAACAATACCTGGAGGAGAATAGGTAGTGATATTTTGGACGAAAGAACTAGAATATTGAAAACACAGTGTGGCAAATTGAGAGATAAATTTGTGAAAAAATACCACTTCTTTTGGTGGGATTCGTATCGCTAGTCCGGCGCTTAAATCAACTAAGCCACAGAACAAGTTACGATTCTGCGGAATAGAAACTCAAACTGAATTCGAAGCACCACCCTAACCTGTTCCGTCTTTCTTTTATTATGGAATCAATAATTCCTGAAGGAATCCCACACACCACGAAAAAAGCATGTAATTTTGTATCATTTAACACCGACATATGACAGCGAGCAAAGTAACATAAAATTGCGATTGACTTTATTTTTACAAGAGACCAGAAATGAAGCGCAATTGTAAAACTACTTCTCTGATGATGATTGTCTTGTAATATTACAGCAACTGAATCCGCTAGCCCGCTTGTCAACATAACCTCACATCCACTTTTTCCCAGACTTCGACTCCCCCGGGAAGTTTTTCAGACTCATGAAAAATGAAATGATCAGGAATACTGTTTGAAAACACTTTATTTACTCTGTTTGATTCTGCTGATACAATTGGATTGCTTTTTTAAATATCGATTTTACACCTCGGCCAACTTCAAGATCCGGAATGTTGACTCGTTTTACCTTGCTGACACCACTTTTTGCATTGCCGTCATCGCGTCGCAACTGCATTTGGCGCACTCTTACTCTTTTCCTCGATTGCTTACTTCACGGTGCACAATTCTCACTACGTACACAACTAGGTATGTAATTCACAAAATTTCAATCACCACTTTGTTATGAATGATGGCGTTTGACATTTCATCATCGCGAATCTTGCGTAGCACTGTTGTGTTATTGATCATGTAAATTTACGGCGCATCCAACTCAGAAATAAGCTTTGCGATTGAATATAGCGGGCAATTGCTTAAAAGTATGTCCAGCATGTTTCAATGGTATTCAACAAGGCCGGTTGAAACTTTTTAATCAACAAAAACACAAAAATGAGTCTTATTCATGTTTATGTCATGATTGATTATGTCGGTTGTTTCAATTGTGTCACCATTAAAATTCAGAATTTCTTAGTGTGCAGGAAAAATCTCTGGATGCATCCCTAAAAGAATTTTGGGAAACATCATAGTAGAAATTTCTGATGAAATCCTGGGGGGAATTGCTTGAGGAATTTCTTGAGAAACTACCTCAGGAATGCCTGGAGGACTCTTAGGATTCCTTGCAGAATATCTAGAAAAAATCCTAGGAGAATTGTAGAGATATTCTGGAGGAATCTATGGAGAAGTCCCTGAAGGGATCGCAGGAGAAATTTCTGAAGGATCCGACAAAGATTGCCGGAATAATTACAGCAAGTATGGCAGGAGAAATCTCTAGAGGAATCTCTAGAAGAATTCTTGAGGGAGTCCTAGGAGAAATCGCTGAAAAACTACGGGAAGGCCGTGTCTGCAGTAATCATAAATGCCTGGAGTTCCTAAAATATATTCCTTGAAGAAATATCTAAAGGAATTCAGTGAGGGTAAACAGCGAAAAGGAAAGGATGAAAATTGGTGTCGTGGGACGATCTCGAACACTGAAGAACTCAAGTGAGCCGTTCTAATTGGTAATACACAGATGGTTAGAAATTTCTTGGCCAATTTCGATTCGTGCGAAATTCAAGCATAGAATTGCTTGAAAAAAATTGCAAAATCGTTGCATTTTTCTTGACCTAAGTACGGAACTGAGAAAAAAAACGTCAAATCAAACGGAGCATGCTGTCCAAAGTTTCTTGACCATTTCGGTCAAGAAAAAAGAATGTACTTTTACGATTCCGTTTGAGGTGCATACCTGGCATAACCATAAACCTGTGTATTTTTGCATATTGGTAATGAAGGAATTCGTTTTTCTAGAAGATACATTTCACTCCACTTTCTTTTTCCCGTTGCTGTACTACGTTAACTAACGATTATAAATTCATCTAGGCTACAGGTATCGAATTACGTTTTGGGAATCATTACTCACCGTAAAGAGACAACTGGCCACGCAAACGGCCGCCCAGGAGCCGACCCAGTACTTGAGCACGGTCCGCTCGTTCTCCGAGAAGAACATCGAATGGCACGGTGCACCGCAATCCTTGGTAACCTGGAAGTTGACGGGAAAAAAGAATAACGTTAGAAACGGTAAAACGAGTTTCGGTCGAGATTTATTGTTTACATTTGCGTAGGGTTAATTAATATTTCAGGTTTTTGTCGCTGTGTCCTGTAAAAGGTCCTATCAGTTTATAATTCGAATGCCTAGGTTTCAGAAATTAGATCGCAGCTCTGAGTAGTATGAAGTTCTACCAAATCATTAGGGGTACTCACTAAACAGATTAAATTGCTGCGTAAGCCATGATTTTCTGCTTATTTGAAATATTTCATGATTTTGTGGATGAAATAATCAAAGATTGCCTTGGTGATCGTGACGTTTAATCAGTTCAATCAGTTTACGCGGTTAAGTGAATCCCCCTATTGTTAAAAATCTGTAGGCAGCGAAACCTCATCAGTGTTTTGCGAGTTTAAAATCTCAGCAATCCACCTTGTCCACCTTGAGTCGAGGATAAAGAGGAAAGGAAACATTCCAATTAGGGGCGTGAAAGGTAGTAGCAGCACTTTGGTAAACACTTGAAGATACGGGTACAAAATGATGCAATGGTTACTTCCTCGTTGATGAATAGTAGTTTACGCAACAAGATGCAGAATGAAGATTTTTATTGCACGAGTTGTACACTTATCCAACGAGGCTTGCCGAGTTGGATAAGTACGACGAGTGCTGTAAAAATCTAGTTCTGCACTGAGATGCGTACAACGTTTTTTGCAATTTTATAAATTACCACTTGAGGATAGTTTTTAACAAAACTTTTACATCAAACTGCACACTGATGTTCATAGCCATGTTTAAGAAAGTCTGATCATAGCAGGTTATACTGTGCAATTGTCACAATTTTTCAAACCTGCGTCCAGAAAGCATCAAGAAGTTGATCAAAAATGAAAACTGATAATTTGGTGTGAGAAAGTAGGCCTTTTCCTGTCAGATTTGCGTAAGGTAAAACAGCCTATTACGATGAGAAATTGCAAAAAGTTTTTAACATGTCGCAAAAACTGTTCGTTCAATAAAAATCAGTGCGTCGAGACACGATAGATGCACCAACCAGGCCACATAATTAAGATATGTGCCCGCTCAACTGATCAGCAGCACAAATATGATAATATTCGCACAGCTCAGCTGGAAATCATGGTTCGCAGTTCGATTTAAAGCTCCAGACACCACCACCAGTTCTGCAGAACCAATGTTAACACGGTATCGAATCAAATGCGCAAATTCCGCGCTGCCACCGCCGTCTGCCGAGCCGAGATGTATTTACATGCCGTATCCTCAGGGGGTCCATCCATCACTTTTGCTTTTCAAACCACAACCTCAGCAGTATCACTAGCTGCTTGCTGACTTGCATCGGATGCTAGTAGACCAGACGTGACTAGCTTGTTACCACCACACACGGGTGCTTACTACCCGGGCTACAACTGCTGCAGAGAAGGAAATTGGACAGGTGATTTTTGACGGCGCGAATCGGATTATGGCAATCACATGTGGCTTTTCACGCGACACGCCATCAAAACACTCCCCAAGTACGTTTTTTTTGTCGCTGGGCTAAAGCAGATGTGGTGGCATGAGTTAGGGTTTGATACGACTTTGCGTAGGTGTTGGAGCCAAAGTGGATGAATGATGATCTTGTTGCTCGGCTTTACACAAAGCAAGAGAAATCGAAATCAGGTGAAACGAATCAGAACGATTACTGGTCACGCAGAGACGTGGCATGTGGGTAAACTGAAAGATTCTTGTGTAATTCGATTCATGGCAGAGTTATGGTTATACCGTAAAATGCAATTTAATGACGATACGACCAAATGAAATTCCCTTGGCGCACTGTTTTCAGAAACACTAACATCACGAATCGAGCATCACTTGTGACCTTCAATCCCTTAACTACCACGTATTTCCAACGATTACCGTTAATTAGAAGCTGCTTCTACTGACTACCCTGACTTAACCTGATCCAAACTCGTCTACTTTTCGGCGTAGCTCAGTCCGTCAACAGCCAACAGCCGGGGCCAATCAGTGCCACCGGATCGGATGGAACCATTTTTCGCCCGCCTGCCACTCTAGACTGCGACGAGGCTCTAATTCGATATAACTGTCCGATTTGCCGGTTGCAAACATCAATCAGGCTCTTGTCGTCGGTGGAGGAGATCGTACGTTAACCTGACACCGTGGCCGCGCGTTGCTGGGGCACACATTTCCACCTTCATCAGTCAATTGCAGCGCAGTCAGTTTGGACCGGCGTGCGGAGTCGAAGCCAATTCTACCGAATAAGGCTAATAACCATTAGAAACAACACATGCGACTGAATAGCGCGTGTGACTTTTTCCCCTTGCACGAGTGTCGATCTAGGACCGCTGAAAGCTGACTGGTTGGCTGCTGATGGAGTTGAAAGGATTTGCACGACGACACCGGCTTGTGTGTTGAGTTGCCAATTATGAACATAATATCGTTCAGGCCAATGCAATGCAAGGCAATATGGCAGACGGTTGATGAGACGTGATGATTCGTCGTCAATCAAGTGTGATGATCCGTCCTCGAGAAGAGTTCAAATCGGATTTGTTTCACAACTACCAAACGATTGGCTTTCAACCGTCTAGGCTAGGATCATCAATCTATATTACACTTTGGATTAGCACAATCGTGTACTGGATGACATCACAGTAATGTTGCGCTGGGAAATGTACATTACCAGCATGATTGCAGTCCGTGTTAGTTAGTTGATGGTATACACCTTTTGCAATATGGATTAGGAGTAAGAAAATTGTGACAAATGTGGACATATACTGTATCGTTTGGCGAGTATATGCTGGGTAGCGCGTACCTTCGGTGGTTGCACAGCGATAAAATAGGTCTTTTGAATGATACTGTGCCTCCTACCCAGCACCTCCTTTTCCCTAACGATCGGTTAGCCCACAACAGTTACTTCAGTTTAATGCTGATAGAGAAGCAGATGGGGATTCCAACTGCAAACCTCCAACATCATCATCCATATACCTGAAAAAAACTCTACACAAAACTAAGTTAAACGCATGTCATAAAGGCTTCACATCACAAGGATGGGGGCAGAAACATTTTGCACGACCAACGTGAAGTTATTGAACAATAAAAGCAGTACTTTGATGAACAGCAGAACGGCACAGGGTACACAGACACATGGCAAAGAAGGAGTTGCCTAAGTCAGCTTGGCAAACGATAGTTAGCAACCGACTCCCTCGCTCTGTCAAGTTATTTTTACATTTGCATCCAAATTTTGATGTTCATTTCAAACCCCTCTAAATGCTGAACCTTAAACATGAAACGCCATGACAACCTTCCAAAAACCCCCTAAAGTCTCATTGCAGTTTATTTGAGAGCATGTAAAGTGCCATAACACCATTCTGAAACCTCTTGCAATGCCCTGAAATGCCCTTGAAACGCACTGTAGTGCGTTGTAATGCCTTTTAAACCCCCCTGAGAACCCCATTAAGCTCCCCGAGTGCCTATGAAGCCCCTAAAATGCCTCCGAAACCCCCTGAAACGTCCTGATACGTATTGTACATCCTTGAAACACATTGAAATCCCTGAAATTCATGTAAAGCTAACCCGAGGGTTTGAGAAGCCCCCTTTAGACCCTCTGAAACCTCCTGAAACACCTTGATATGTAATGTAAAGCCTCTGGAACCCCCCTCAAGCCCCCGTAAAGCTCACCTAAAAACCTGCGAAGCCCTCTTAAATCCCTTTTAAACCAGCTGAAACGTATAGAAACACCTCTGAAACCTCCGTGAAGCTCAGCCTGATGAGCTCCCAAAGCCCCGTTGAAAGCTCCTGAAACGCTCTTAACCCTTCAGCACGCGCGCTGTTGTAAAAAAGTACAACACTACCAAAACACCTCGCTCGACGTATACAGCGCGAGCGCACTGCAGTTTCGGTTGCTTGATGGCGCGCGTCCTGGAAGGTTAAATGCCCTTCAAACCCTCCTTGAACCCCCGTGTAGCTCATCAGAAAGGATGCGATTCCCATTAAAACCTCCTGAAACGCCTTGATATGCCTTGAAACGCTTCTGACCAAACGCTCCCCACCTCTAAAACTCTTTTGAAAGCCAACTAAAATCTTCCAAGGATGCCCCCCTTCAAGGAGTTGTATATTAGAGTGGGTCATCGTTTATATGGAAAAATGAAAAATTCAATGGTATCCCATCAGATCAAAGATTTTTTGATCCCATTTCAGGACCCAAATAAGTGTGCAAAATTTGGGCACGATCGGTTATGTCTACGTTTTGCGCATCGCGTTTGAAGTTTGTATGGGGTTTTACATGGGAAAACATACTTTTTTGCATTTCTCTCATAACAAGCTGGAATTTTTCTAAAACCGTGTAACCGATAAAGTGAAAACATAGCCTAGGGTATCCTGAAAAACTTTGTCGAAGACCGAGAAGTTATCTGATGCTTATGAAAAAAGTTATAGCGTTGGCATTGCTTGGCGAAACAGCATGATTTTGTTGCTATTGTTATTCCTTTACATGTTAAAACATAAACACATGCATGCGGTTCGTTGATTATAACCAAGGTTGCAACCATTCATTTGCGAAAATTTACATTCATTTGCTATTATCTCAGTTCAGAAGCATGCTATCGAGAAACAATGTATGGATGAATTTAACCTTGTAGTTTTATCTGAAACTTTACCGAATAACATTGGGGTCGCACACGCATTCCAAAGTCGTGAGCGAGCAGTGAAGGTAACTTTCTACAGCGTGAATGAAATTTACATTCACCGCGTGGAGAGTTGCCTTTACAGCTCGCTCACGACTTTGGTATACGTTTGCGACCCCAATGTTATTCGGCAAACTTTCAGATAAAACTACAAGGTTAAATTCATCCATACATTGTTTCTCGATAGCATGCTTCTGAACTGAGATAATAGCAAATGAATGTAAATTTTCGCAAATGAATGGTTGCAACCTTGATTATAACTATTTTCACTAGCGTCGGATCGCTTGGCGGTCTTCAACAAAGTTTTTCAGAACATCCTAGGCTACCATTTTACAGTATCGGTTAAAAAGTTTTAGACAAAATTTTCCAACTTATGGCTGAAATGCAAAAAAGTATGCTTTCTCATAAAAATCCCATACAAATTTCAATTGCAATGCGCAAAGTGTAGACGCAACCGATCGTGCTCAAATTTTGCACAGGTACTCAGGACCCGAAACGGAACCAAAAAAGCTTTGATCCGAGAAAACGGTTCCGATGACCCACACTATTGTATATACCACCTGTCATAAGAACGGACTCACTTGAAAAAATATTAGAACACTCTGTTGAATATTGCACAACCTTGTAAAGTTAAGCATCACCTGAAAACTAATGAATTCATGCTGCTATATCTCGAATTTCTGATAATCTGCAAAGATACAGTCTTCAGCAAAACTATTCAGAAGATCGTTGACATCTTAGAGACAAACACTTTAATTCGCAATTCTGCCGCTAGATGAAGCTAGTGAGCATGTAAAAATTAACATGTTTAATGATCAGATAGAAAGTTCAAGTCTTCGACGAAGTTGTTCAGAAGGTATGTGGGTTCATTCAAATTATTACGCATTCCAATTTTTTACAATTTTAGACCCCCTTCCATCTCCTACGAAACAGTTCTCGACTCCGACCATCCATCCCCCTTAGCCTAACGTAACATTTGAACGCACTTGATTCGCTTGAATATGTATTGAATTAGGCCTGCATCACTTGATCATGAAGTGAATTGCACCTGAATCACTTGAATATGAATTGATTCAGATGACTATGACGTGAATCAGACCTGAATAACTTGAATTAAAGTGATTCTGAACTGAATCACATGGTAATGAAGTAAATTAGAACTGGATCACTTGAATATGAAGTGAATCGGACCCCTTATTACTTGAATATGGAGTGAATTGAACAGATTTTTTTACACGACTTTCACGAACTTGCGCGATGTGCTTTAGGGAATATTCTTCTTTGTTGATCGTTACTTCTTTCCGATGGGATTCAAATTTCCACCAGAGATCCCTTATCATCCTTGACAACCTGTCAACATTTGAAGACAATGCGATAAAAGACGTTTCAAAAACGTTTTTTACACGATTTTTTTTCGTGGACCAACTAATCGCGTTGCTGATAGTGTGATGGTGATTTTGATTCAACTAGGTAACCACCAAGGCACCCAGCCGTTTGTTTCCATTTGAAGGACTTCTTGGTGTGCCTCGATGTGCCGCACAGCATATAAGAGGTATGCTAGGCACAATGTTCCAAGCGATTATCCCTTGATTAGAACTGAATCACTTGAATATGGAGTAAATCGCACCTGAATGCTTACTACCCGAGTTTGTTCAACATTGGATTTAGTTATCAACATGAAAACATACTGATGATTGATAACTGGTTTTAATATCAATTAGTTATCATTCAGAGCTATTTTATCGACGAAAAAAAAAACTACTTTACCGACATTGTCAGCAATTGAAAAAAGTTTCTGATAATTCACTTATCATGTTTTCAACTATTTCACCCAGCGGATCTCGAACCCTGATTGAGTGATCGCCGGTCGCATCCGATAGCCCCTATACCAACGGGCTTAGTGAGAGTAATTGAAAGCTACGCTTTCGTACTACAGTCGCATTGAAAGTGGGAACGGAATCTATTTTTAGATTCGACGTTCATCAGACCCTCAGTTTTAGAAAAGCTTTGAAATATTCGTTTGGAAACTGATAACATATTTTATTTTCTTTTAGTATTTTTGTGTTATCGTGATAGATCAAAACTATCGTTAACTAAATTTGTTATCATCTGGTTATGATCAATTGGAAAAGATGATAAGAAAAATAACAAAATGATAACATCGATAACACAGTTTGCTGAAATCTCAACTAACGCTTGACGTTCAAAATTAAATGTCAGCGGAACATATGGGTGCTGCTACAAGGAGAAAAATCAGAGTAGTTTGAATCGTGTTTGAAAATCGTGTTTGTTGATTTACAAATCCAAAAGTGTGTATTGTTTTGACAGCCATTTTGTTGTTTTAAACCAACAAGCCGCATGCCTCTCCGTTAGAATCAAAATCTTTCGGGTCCGAAATCGACGCCGGTGCATTTAGTGGTTCTTTTGAGTTTTGATTTTGTGCCTCATTCAAGGACGAGAAACCAAGACAACTAGCGATGGAGAGATAGATGGAGGCACATGAATGGGTGAGCAATAAGCGTAGACTTTTTTGTTGTATTGGTTTTTGTCTGTTTAGTCTATTTTTTATATTTGAGGCACACTTTGATTAGTACTTCAAGTAACGGCATTCACTCCTAAACGTAGAGATGCAGCGATTCTCGGTCTCTATAACATCGTTTGTCTTACTAACATTCCTTCCCATCCTCGATGACCGTAAAGCAGTGGCCGGCGCCGTTATTGACCTAAATATTGATGGTTTCCCCCCTTATCGAACACGACGATTTGAATGCGTCGCGGATGAAACCGTCCAGAGTCGTCGCAGCCAATCAGCAGTCTGACGTTTCTCCGATCTCACTAACACAAACAGCAGCAGAGCTAGTGCTTGATTCGTTGCGATGATTCAGAAATGCCGATTGGAAGTTGGCAGCGCGTATTGTTATGAAAGCAACATACAATAGAGTTGAGAGTTCTCGAACTGTGTACATTGAGAATGCTTTGCTAGTCGCAAGCCCCATTCATTGATTCTCTGTGCAATTTCGATTGCTCCGGTCAATCACGGAGTAGCAACTACGAATGCATGCTAATTTTTGTTGTTGTTTTTATGAATCATGTCATTGTAAATCTTGATTCAATTTAACAAATTTACCGTTGGAATCAACCTAATATGTTGTTTGGAAGAAAAACAACCTGAAAATTATTTCGAATGAGCTTAATCAGTTCTGTACTTTTTAATTCCGCCCTAATTGCTTATCCTTTGACAGATACGCGTATTTAGACTACCACTTGTAATCTTCCTCAGTGTCAGTTATACATTGAAGAAGTCATCGCATTCACTCAGCTTATATACTAAAATCCTACCGCTACTAGTATATAAGTGGGGTGAATGCGATGACTTCTGCAGTAGATAACTGAAACTGAGGAAGATTACAAGTGCGGAGATTAGAAGCAAAGGGATGTAAGTGTCAAAAACCCATTTTCGAGTAAATGAGGTTTGAAGTTTTTCACCAATTTTTCATCCCATACAAAATGTATGGAGTTTCAAAGTTGACCCAATTTTCTACGATTTATTGTAATTTTTCTAATCATCGTAAAAATAATCTTAAAAAAATTTCTGATATCTTAAAACCTGAAGAATTTTGGGATATGCTCAGCTCAAAACTGACAAAATGGTCACTTACACCCCTTTGATTATGGGCCCCTCAAGTGGTAGTCAAAATACTCGTATCTGTCAAAGGATAAGCAATTAGGGCGAAATTAAAAGGTACAAAACTGATTACACTCATTCGAAGAGGGTATTCTGCTTAGAGGGTTCGAAAAGTCGGTACAAGACCCGAAAATTAGTTTCAAACAAACGAAATTTTGGCTTGATTTTTGGTATGTTTCATTGCACAATTCACTGTATACTCTAATACCCCTAAGTTAGTTTCTCGGAGAAGATTTCCATAGAAAAAATGCCTAATAAGAAATTTCCGATAGCTTGGCCGATAACTTAACATAGCTTACGGCTTGTACCTCGACAAAGTGATTCTGTTTTCTAGTTCGTCAGTATTTCACATATGTATTAAAAAAATGAATGTTAGTGCATGAGTTCACCGGAACGCGAACACCGGAACGGAATGATCTACCTGATCTCCTGGAATAAAAAAAAAAAGTTTTCCGGTTTTGTTGTATAACACGAAGAAGCATGCTATTCTGATCTCAAAACAGGTATTCTTCGATATAACGTACCCTCGATATAGCGAATTCGATATAACGTACATTTTGCTTCGATATAAAGTACAACATTGAAAATTTTATTTTTTTCCCAGGAATAACTTTCAGACAAACTACAAAATCACTCAACTCAATGTTTTGTTGCAGCATTAGCCTTTTTACCCAAAATAAGTGCAATTTGGGGAAAAAAAGAGTGTACGTTATATCGAAGCAAAATGTAGATACGTTATATCGAAGCACAAAAAACGAAATGAGTTTTTCATGAAAACTCATGTTTTTCATTATTGGTTTTGTGAATTTCACTGAAATCATTAATTGGGGTTAATTTCACGTCAAATACATCAACACTAGCATAAAAAATATCAAATTTTTCTCTGCTTCGATATAACGTACAAGGAGAATTTTTTTTTGTACGTTATATCGAAGAATACCTGTAGTAATTTTATCGAGCTTGAACAATGACAGAATAATGATTAACAGTTGTCGTTTGATATTCCAGGTCAATCTTGACGCACCGTTAATTATTCATCAAATGTAAGTTTTGACTTATGTTTCAACCTTTTGCTATTTCCTCCACTGTGCTCTATGGTTCAAGTTTATTAATGATGGCATGGGCTGTACCGTCTGGATCTGCAATTTAATGGTTATTTCGTGAACCGACTAATGGTTACAAGCATCACGCTGCCGCCGACACCCTATCTCGAGGTAATTATCGTTTAACTTGAATTAAACTAAACGGCATGGCATCCAACAACTGTCGATTTGTGAAAGGGTAAATAAACTTCGAGCGAGGAGATTGAGATTGTAATGCTACGAAATTAGCTACCGTGATTAATACAAGTTGCCAGTCGCTAGGAGTTTTGTAGATTTTCCCAATCGTTTGCACTAAAGTGAGAGTGATTTGCTCGAAAATAAACGTTTCCCACGGGCTCAGATCTGGGTGAAAGATGGCCCTCCGCTATTGAATAATTCAAGTGGCTATCCTCCTCAACGAAAACAGTCCAAACACGATCGTTATCTCCATTGGTCAGCTAATGTTCCCTTGTCTAGCTTTGCTGCCGGGATCGATTCACCTATTCAGTCGGCACTTCTCATAGCAAATGCGAATCATAACCGCAGCAAAGCACCACTCAAACCGCCATCGTTCAGAGACCCCCAACAACCAACAAAAACAGGAACAAAGCGCAAACCATGAGCGGTACTTGAAACGAGCCCAGTTTGTGGTTGGGCCACTCCACTTTCGGTCGGATCATAGACCAGAGCAAAAATTCAGCTCACGTCAAAAAAATAGCGCCATTTCCGCCAAAATTACGCGCCAACCGAAGGGTGTGTTACCGGCCGGAGTGATTTGCAGGTAATTACCGTTAGAGGAAAACATTCGGAACCGCACCATAATCGTCGTCATCATCATCACCATCATCGACGTCGTCGTCGTTGGCATAATCGCGGCGGTGGCGATCATAACTTGGTGGTTCCGCTCGGGAGATGAACCGTACGGAAATGTTCCACATCATTGGGGTCCATCTGAGGCCTGGCGTTTGGCACATACTCATCACACACATATCTCAACCGAACTCAACTTTCACCCGAGGTGTCAAACCGTCATTTCCGATCTCTCTTCCCTCGACCGACCGGCGTTTAAATGGCGATGATGATGCTCTTTTGTTTTGTCATCAAGTGAGGTGCTTTGGTTTTTTTTTTTCTTTGCGTGGGAACCTCAATAGTACAGACAGTTGAAGTGTCATTGAGAGAGGAAAATTGCACGTTTCATACGAGGTAGTCTTTCAATGCTACAATTCATTGTTTGTAGTAGTGTTTGCAATAATTAGAGTTTCCCTTGGAGTTTCCTTTCCAAGCATGATTCTCTCCCTTCAAAATCAGAGAGCATATAGGGTGGGTGTACCAATTATGGCACTACCTAAGGAAAGCTATTTATATAAAAATAACGAGAAGACCAACGAATATCATCAATAAGTTAAAAGACAGCTTAGTTTCCATTCTTTACAGGAAAAATATAGAAACGGAGCCAAAACTACTTTTAGTATTGATTACGGCGTGTGCCAATGATAGGAACCCTGTACCAGTTATGGTTACATTTTTTAACTTCGGTTCCTTTTCGCACTATTTGCATGCATTCCTTATGGGGTTAGCCATAACTGGTACACTATGGTGAAAAAGGGTGCAAGGAAGCCGAAATTTTAAGGAAAATGATTTATTTCTACCATGATTTGAGGAAAATGTGGAGTTTAAATGAGTGCGACTATCTTTTGTGAACGTGATCTGTTGTTCACAATTTTTTTCTTGTTGATTTACATCGTTAAAGGGTGAAAATTAACTATGGCGAATAATTGGTACTATAGCCATAATTGGTACACTTACCCTATAGCCGAGACGGTAAGTCTAATGGGACATTGCTATTTCTGTTCAAAGGGTCGTGGGTGCAACCCTACAAGGATTTATTCAGGCCAGTAATTCCTTCGGAGAGATTTTTCTTCCAAGGACTCATTTGAGAAATCATAGATTCCTTGAGAGTTTCTCCTAAAGGATATCACAAAAGTTAATTTAAGAAATCTTTCATTCTTTGGATTCCTTCCGACATTACTCCATGAAGTCTTACGAATTTTAGAAAATCCTCCAGGAATTCTATTAGCGCAGTCGTCAATGCGTTTTTTTTAAGTCCTTTTAGAACATCTTCCAAGGATAATAGCGTTTCCTTGAGAGGATCTTTCAGAAATATATTAAAGAATTTCTTTAGAGACATTTCCAAGGATTTCCTCATAAATTCGTCCATAGTTTAATTCAAATATTCGTTCGAAAAGTCTTTCGGGAAATTATCCAGGGATTCCTTAGATATTCTCTCATTTCTCCAAATATTTTGCGGTAAATTTCCATGGGCTTCTTCTGAGACTCCGCCATCGCCAGGGATTACTTTAGCAATTATTCAAGGGATTCATTAAGAAAATTCTTCAGGAATTTTTCTAGGGATTGCTTTCTTTTATGAAGTCTTCCAATGTTTTCTTCAGAAAATCTTTCTTCAATTCGTACAGGTATTAATTTGAAGATGTCGTTCACCTATAATTTGCTCAGGAATTGCTCTCTGGATTCCATTGAAAATTCTAGCAGGAATATGCCTAGGAATTTCTTGCGATTTTTCCAGAAAATCCTGCAGGAATGTTTCCAGCATTTTATTACTTTCAGTGATTCGGGCAGGAGTTCATCTAGAGATTCATACAGATATTCCTTCGGGATTTCCTCTAGATATTTTTTAATATTTTTCCTGGAAATTTCTCTGGCATTTTCTCTAAGCAGTACGTGGCGGTAGCAGTTCCCTCAACTGGCTAAGAATATCACTACGGATTGCATGATCCGGTGGTAAAAGTCCACCAAACAAGCGACCCCCAATTCAAGCGTACCGTGCCTAGGAATGAATGGTTAGGGGGGTCTAATAAAATCGTAACCGTGAACGGAGCCTGTGGAGTACCAGGGCACCCTCCACAGTATGTTGCCCTTACTGTGTTAAACGGAGCAATGACGCAGTGGACCTTATTTGTCTCCGGGATAATCGGCCACTTTTCTTATGTCTCAATTCCGAGGCTTAATAAAAGTGGGTAAATGAAATTTTTATGACAGGAATTAAGTTCGTACAGGTAAACCTTCATCACGCAAAAGGTGCTTCTGCTGTGTTGAGTTAAAGGTTTCAAAAAGAAGGACTGGAAGTGGCGCTTATTCAAGAGCCATGGTCCAATAACCGAAAAATTCTTGAAGTTCTGACACAAAATAGTAAACTATTTTATGATGAGCTACAAGATTCTCCCAGAACCGCTGTCTTAGTACGCAAAACGTTAAAATGCTATCCTATTACAGAGTTTATCAGAAAGGACATTGTTGCGATCATGGTAGAGGTACCAACCACTAGGGGTACCTCCTCCTGAGATTGCATCATTTGTTCAATTCTGTAAAGAAAACAACAAATCGTTTATCATTGGCTGTGACGCCAATGCGCATCACACGGTTTGCGCACGGATCAGTCGAGGTGAGTCACTATTAGAGAATCTGTCTTCCAACAATATAGACATTTGCAATAATGGTAATAAACCTTCTTTCCCAAAAGTAATCAGACAAGAGATCTTGGATCTAATACTGAGCAAGATCACAAACTGGCACGTGTCAGATGAGATTTCTCTATCTGATCATAAACACATAATCTTCAATTGGAGCGGTGGAGATTATTCTAGACCCTCATTTAGAAATCCCAGGAAGACAAACTGGGATCAATATGTAGAATTGTTGAATACGCATTCATTTACAATTGGAGAAACTAGTGATTCAACCCAAA
Organism: Aedes albopictus; assembly: GCF_035046485.1. NCBI lineage: Eukaryota > Metazoa > Arthropoda > Insecta > Diptera > Culicidae > Aedes > Aedes albopictus. The sequence goes on from NC_085138.1 coordinate 330,007,235, forward strand.
AGCTAGAATCATTTTCTCGAAGGGTTAATGAAAGTATCATCAATTCCTTTAACGGAAGTCGTCCCACTATACAACAGAGTTTTCCATTGCTCATGTGTACATAAATGTGACAGCGAGCCTCCCACCGAATTGTCTCCCAGCTCTTCAAAATCGCAGTGTGCTGCGCTGCTAGGAGGCTCACGAAAATCACGAAAACATTTTGGCCATTCCGTTTAGCTCCCGGGGAGCTCGTCTCATGCGCTGCGTGAGCTGTTGGTATCTAAGGTGAAAAACAACTTCATGGTAACGAAGAACCTCAACAACTTTTTGCGTACACAACACAAGTGTCTGGTTGGTCTATGCAATACGACTAGGGACTCTCAATGCAAAGGTTAAGGTTTCAAACCTCGTTCGTTTAGGAAGTTTTTGCCGTGAAATTTTCTAATTTAATCAGCGCATGAGACGAAGCTCATGAGACACATCTTGAGAAAAATGAGGCGCACAACTTTCAGTCTCAAAATGTACTGTGTTCCCGTACATGGGACTACATCACGTGTACATCAACTCTGCTATACAATCGTCTTCTACTAGAGACGTGCCATGGTGGAACTTTAAACTGGATCGCCTTAGAAAATTTTCTCGTAAAATGTTCAATAGAGCGAAACAAACAGGAGATTAGACTCAGTACAGGAAAGCCCTGACTGAGTACAACAACGAAATACGAAAATCTAAAAGAAAGTCTTGGATGCTGACATGTGAAAACATAAACAGCACTCCTGTAGTTGCAAGACTACAGAAAACGCTTGCAAAAGATCATTCAAATGAATTGGGATACCTGAGGTGCGACGATGGAGCTTTTACCAAAACTCCTCGTGAAACTTTGGATTTAATGATGGAAACCCATTTTCCGGGTTCGGTTCTAAGTGTAGATTCCAATGATACTATATCCCTGGAAGGTGGAGGATGTCCTACCCAGACAACCAGTCATCGTATAAGATGTTGCATAAGATGATAAAGTGGAGGCCATATGCGTGCATGCCTTCATTTAGGCGCATGTAAAATGTACGTATATCGCCTCCACTTTAACATCTTATTCAACATCTTATACGATCACTGGTTGACTGGGTAGTTTAAACTCTTCGGAGTCAACTAGTACAATAAACACAGCCTCAGATTTAGCCAATGAAATCTTCACGAAGGCCAGAGTGGAAAATGCAATTAGATCTTTTCAGCCTTTTAAATCTGCAGGAGTTGATGGAATATTTCCAGCACTGATTTTAGTTTAAGATTGAATTACGTTCCATCAAAATGGAGACTTGTAAAAGTTATCTTTATACCAAAAAAGGGGAAGCGAGATAAGACGCATCCCAAAGCATACAGGCCAATTAGTCTTTCTTCAGTTTTGTTGAAGACTATGGAAAAGGTTTTGAAGGATTTTATTAATTCTTCTTACATAAAAGAGCATCCCCTATCTGACTTCCAGTTTGCTTATCAATCTGGTAAGTCAACAGTTACGGCACTTCATTCGCTAGTAACAAAGGTGGAAAAAACGTTTTCAGCAAAAGAAATAGCTCTATGCGCCTTTTTAGACATAGAAGGAGCATTTGATAATGCTTCCTATTCATCTATGAAGCGTGCCATGGAGAACAAAAACTTCGACCAATGTATCATACATTGGATTTATACTGTGCTTGCAAAAAGAGAAATCACCTCTGAGCTGGGAAGTTCTTCTATAATAGTAAGGGCAACGAAAGGTTGCCAGTTCGTGTCGAGTATCCGAAGCAATCGGTTATTCAATCAGCTTCTCTCAGTGCCAAAGTTATTTCGATTTGTTCAATCCGCAGCGGCGCTACGCCACCCGGACCTAGTGCTACGCCCTCGGGCAAAGTTCCGCGAGTAGTGTAACGTCACCGCCACCATCACGTGTTACAGCGTAGTTTGGTTACGCAGCAGTGCTCAGCTGATACCAGGGTATCAGGAATAGAAAGGTGCCGTTCTAGTCATATCCAGAACCGTGCGCCTCCATTACCCCGTATACTAGTGCGCAGAGTCATAGAGACCTTCAACGCGTTAGACGACGAACCCTGTGACGAATCTGTGATAGTGATAAAAAGAGAAACAAAGTGCAACGTAGTTACGCATAGTTTAACTAGTGATCCCCTCCCCCGCTTCCCCTCCACCGCAACCGGGGTAGATAGCAGGTGACTGCTATCAACTTCTGCGGTTAAATAGGCGATAACATAAGTTTCGTGCGTATGGGCCACCAAGTCTGATTGCAACTTCTCATGGCCTCTTTTAGCGGAGGCGACCCCGGTGGGTCATATGGTAGAAGTTTTCCCAGCTACATGGACCCAAGGAATGAATTTGGAGCTCTAACCACGCTGCTGCTTACAGGCAAGGAAGGACATAACCTGCCGATCGAACCCTTCATTATCGGGAAGAGTATCGAAGACGCCGTCGGACCAATCGAACATGCAAAAAGTGAAATGAAGGGAAGTCGTTACGTTCTGCAAACAAGAAAGGCCGCCCAAGTAGAAAAACTGCTAAAAATGACGACATTGTTTGATGGTACCGAAATAGAGATAAAGTTGCACCCAAAACTGAATACCAGTCGTTGTGTGTTATCAACGTTCGATCTGATTACGATTCAAGCCGAACTTGAACATCAAGGAGTGATCGCAGCGAGGAGGATCAAGAAAAGCAACAAGGAAAACACCCCAGCAATCATTTTGACGTTCAACAGACCCGTGTACCCAGAATCAGTAAAGGTCGGATTACTCAACGTTGAGACGCGGCCCTACTATCCAAATCCGATGTTGTGCTTTAAATGCTTCGAATATGGCCACCCACGACAACGATGCGGTAATTCCCAACTGTGCTACAATTGTTCGAAAGACCACGAAGAAAGAGATGTGTGCGAAGATGAACCCTTCTGCCGAAACTGCGAAGGCAAGCATCGTCCCAGTAGTCGACAATGTGAAATCTACCAAACAGAATCAAAAGTGATCCGTACAAAAATTGACTACAATCTTTCTTACGCCGAGGCCCGTAGCAGAGTCGAGTCTGGAAACGGGAGCTACGCACGAGCCGCAGCCCAACCCAGACTTGATCAAATTAGGTTTGATTCCCTTTCCGCCCAAGTACAAGAGCTGCGAACCCAAATTGAGCAACTTCAACAGGAATTGAAACGAAAAGAAGCCATAGAAGACAAACTGGACCGATTCATGGAAGAAAGCAGAAAGAAGGACGAAAAAATCGATAAACTTCTGGAAACCATCCGAGAAAAAGATACAAAGATCGCAAAGTTAGAAGCCCAGGTAGAAAACATGAAGAAGTTATTCGATAATTCAAACAACAAACAAAACGAGTCGGCAAATAGTGAATCAGAAGTTGAAGGAACAACTAAGAAGAAAGCGAAAAGGACAACTCATCCACAACAACAACATACAGGAATGTCACCTCCCTCCAAAAAAAACGTCAACTAACACGAGAAGCCCGTACATGACCAGACGAACGACAAGCCAATCTTCCCAGGAAGCAGTTGGTACAACAGAACCAGAGAAGGAGCATGCTATTCGATTTCGCAATTCACCCTCAGATGGATCCAAACACTAAATCGAAATCCACGTCAGTATCTTCGCCTAATACCTTCACCAACACCATACCCTATTACAACAACATCAACGCCCGGTTTGAGGAGTGGGAAAGTGTAGTACCACCCTCACTTCCAAGAGAAGCGCAGCAGGTTGGGGAAACTGTCCGGGACGTCCTACCCCAACCCGTTGATGGCGTACCCTCCTCTGCGGCCGGTGAGCAGCCCAAACGACGAAATCTTGAAACCATATGCACTGAAAATCGCTCTCCCCTCCCAAATTTAATCCTAACAGTCAACTCAAACAAATCTCCAGCCAGCTCAAATCCTATGACTAGTACATACTTATCGCCAGCCGTTGCACAAATCTCTTCTCCTACCAACACGCTTTCGTCTGTCGAGCCGATACAAGCGGCTGTCTCCAGCAAAGAAACGCCCGCTGTAGTGGAATACTCTGCACCACTATCCTCAAATCACTGCCAAATGTCGTCAAAATGCACAAACCTCAATCCGGAAGCTGCGCCTTTCCACCCTGGTCGTTCAGAAGTTGCTGCCATCCCAGATACCGGTTTGGGGTCCGAAAACCCCGGGCATATCTCCGCACCAGCCCTGACCCTAGATGTTCACATTCCTACGGCGGCAGCTGGTGCGGGGAACTTGTCCTTTTCTCAGGCAAGTACCATTACTCATACATCCAGAGAACAATTTACAACAGAACGCGCGGAGTGCAGCCAACCACAAGCATCGAACACCTGCCCAGGTATATCAACCAACCATATAGATCGCGTAGAAAACAACATTGCTGCAAACTACATCGGAGTGGGGTCCGTAAACCCCGGGCATGTCTCCGCACCAGCCCTGACCCTAGATGCTCACATTCCTATGGCGGCAGCTGGTGCGGGGAACTTGTCCTTTTCTCAGGCAAGTACATACTCCAATCCGTCAGAAGAGCATACTTCTCCCGCCCTGCCACATTCATTTGCAGAACACCAGACAGCACCATCCTTGGACAATTCAGACGCAGGTTCCTCATCCAACGTGCCGATCCATGAGTCATTCGCAATCCAGTGGAATGTGCGAAGTGTGTGGAAAAACTACAACGAGCTCCGAAAAATGGTGGACGAAGCACTTCCAATAACCATTTGTCTTCAGGAAATGATGACGAGCAGTACCGATAACCTCCTCAAAAGCAACTACGAATGGATCACATGCAGTCGTTCTGAAAGTTTGGGTAAAGGAATCGCCGGCCTCGGAATTCGCAAGGACATTCCGTTCCATGCCGTCCAACACAATACTGGTCTACACGCTTGTGTCGTCCGTATTGGAAGGCCGTGGAATACCACGGTAGTCTCAATATACGTGCCTCATAGCCTTAACAACCAGGAGCTAATCGGTAAGTTGATAGATCTTTTACATACACTTGAACCACCATACCTACTGTGCGGAGACTTCAATGCATCACATGAAGTCTGGGGAAGCAGCAAATCCAATCAACGAGGGCGACAACTGTTGGAATGGGCGGTAGAAAACAACCTTCTCCCACTAAATAACGGATCTCCAACTCACTATCACCGTACATCAGGCTCGTTCAGTGCTATAGATGTCTCCTTTGTATCAAACTCACTAGCAACTAAATTCAACTGGTATTGTGATGAAGATCTGCATGGAAGTGACCACTTCCCAATTTATATCACGACCAACAACCTCTCCCCAATATCACGGTCAAAGCAGAGGTGGATATACAAAGATGCCGATTGGACCAGATTTGAACAAATCATCTCTCAGAGGCTTCCCCCTAATGTTGAAAGCAATATCCATGACATTACTGGAGCAATCTACGAGGCAGCATTAGAAACGATCCCGAAGACCAAAGGCATCCATGGGAAAAAAAAATCAAATATGGTGGAATCATGAAGTCAGAGAAGTAATTAGGAAACGAAGAAAAGCCCTGAGAAGACTAAGAAAAATTAAGGATGATGATCCAGCCAAAGCGGAAGCAAAGCTTCGATTCAACAAGGCGAAAAATGAAGCAAGAAAAAAAGTGGAAGAAGCCAAAGCCAAATCTTGGGCTGAATTTCAAGAAATTTTTACGAGCGATTCATCAACTTCCGAACTTTGGCAGAGTTTTAACAAGTTGAGCGGGAAAAGACGCACTTCTGGACCCGGTCTTATTATCGACGGAACCCACTGCAACGATCCTGCTGCAATAGCAGACCACTTCGCAGACTTCTTTGCATCGACCTCCGCGACAGCTCAATACTCGGAAGATTTTTTACAGAAAAAACGGAAATGCGAAGAAACACCCATTGACTTGGAGTCTGCCGACAGCACCACTCTGGATGACGAATTTTCAATCCACGAACTGTTTCGTGCTTTGGAGAGCACTGAAGGAACATCAGTCGGACCCGATGAGATAGGTTATCCTATGCTCAAACATCTTCCCTTTCACTGCAAAAAGAGTCTTCTACAGGCATTCAACCATATCTGGAGCAGCGGTGAAATCCCGGACTCATGGAAGGAGAGCATCATCATTCCTATTCCCAAAAATGGGCACAGAACAAATGATGCCAGCTGTTTCAGACCAATATCGCTGACGAGTTGCATGTCAAAAACGTTCGAACGTATGGTGAACCACCGACTAGTTACTCACTTGGAAAATCATGGATGCCTTCACAATCGACAATTCGCTTTTAGGAAGGGAAAAGGGACAACACACTATTTTGCCGAGTTGGATGAAATAATATCAACTGCAGCAAGCAAAGGGGAGCATTGCGAAATCGTAACCCTTGATATCACCAAAGCCTACGATAGAGTCTGGCACCGAAACATCGTAGAAACTGTATTGAAACACAAACTCGGTACAAGAATGAACAAGTTCATTTCTGGTTTCCTCCAAAAACGGTCATCGAAGGTTAGCTACGCAGGATACCTATCGAAGACAACGGAGCAAGAGAATGGGGTGCCACAAGGATCAGTTCTGTCTGTAACCCTTTTCGTCTTGGTGATGAACTCCATCTTCGACGTAGCTCCAAAAAACGTCCAGATATTTTTGTACGCCGACGATATTTTGATCGTTGCAACCGGCAAACGCGTTGGATTTCTGCGGAAACGGCTACAGAAGGCAGTATCAGTTGTGGAAAAATGGGCACGTAACATCGGTTTCACAATGTCTCCTTCGAAATCTGGAACAATCCACTGCTGCAAGATGCAACGCCATAAGAATTGGCACTTAGAGGGAGCTAAAATTTTGCTAGACGATAAGGAAATACCGAGGCAAAAAACTGTGAGAATACTGGGTGTCCTCTTTGTTAAAAAATGCAAATTCAACGCATCCACGAAGCAGTTGAAAGAAGACTGCAGGAGTCGTCTGAACCTGTTGAGGGCCATCTCTAGAAAAGCGGACCGGAAAACTCTTCTGAACATAGGGAATGCCATCGTAGTATCAAAGCTTTTCTACGGTATTGAAATCCTGCGAGCAGAAAATATAAAGACACTGGCAGCAACGTACAACCAAATTATTAGGATAGCCTCCGGTGCCCTAAAAACTAGTCCCATACTACCTCTTCTAGTAGAATCAGGCTCTCTACCATTTCAGCACAAGGTCGTCTTAACATATATAAAAAAAGCTTGCGCCGTTCGTGAACAATCGCCTTCATATTTCAATACGCTATGGAGTAAAGCAAACGATCTGTTTCGAAACCTAACAGGGAAAACGCTACCACCGGTATGCAAGCGCATAAGGACTAGAGACAGAGCATGGAACGAACAGAACCCAGTAATCGATTGGACAATAAAAACTCAGGTAAAAGCAGGACAGATGCCTCAGTTGGCGTTGGATATTTTTCGAGAGCATGTCCGTCGATATTATCAAGGATACAGTATGTGGATTACTGATGGGTCCTTAGCGGAAGGATTAGTTGGATTCGGCGTGATAGGACCAAATATAGTAAATGAAGCCAGTTTCCCAGAGCAATGTTCTGTCTTTTCAGCTGAAGCCGCTGCTTTGGCCCAAGCCACTAGAATGGTGGAAGGGAAATCAGTCGTGTTTACTGATTCTGCAAGTTGTCTCCAAGCATTAGAGGCAGGGAAATCATCTCACCCCTTCATCCTAGCACTGGAAAGAGTAGCGACAGGAAAAGACGTTAAATTTTGTTGGATACCGGGACACTATAAAATTTTGGGGAATGAAATGGCAGACCATGCAGCGAACAACGGACGGCGAAGTAGGAGAGCAACCAACTTTGTACCAGCAGAGGACATCGTAAGATGGAGTAAGCAACAAATATGGAAAGCCCACCAAAAAGGAGTGGGATACATCGACGCGGAAAATAACAAGAATCGTCAAATCTACAGTGAATAAATGGACTGATCAACGCTGCAGAAAAGACCAAATCGTCCTGACACGTCTGCGCCTTGGACACATCTGGCTAACAAAACATCACCTGTTCGAAAAGAAACCTCCAGAAACCTGCGATGTCTGTAACAGGAAACTCACAGTTCATCATTTACTTATCGGATGTCAACAGTATGCCGTACAAAGACGGGAAGTGAACCTGTCAGATAGCTTGGAAACTATTTTGAAAAACGATAGGGAAGCTGAATCGAAAGTTCTTCAATATGTCAAAAAAATTGATGTTTATAAAAAAATTTGAATTGTACGTGAATTAAACTTACTTGAATAAAATGAAGCAGGTGAGATGAATGCCTTCAGGGGTAAAATCTCAAAAAAAAAAAAAAAAAGGTTGCCCTCAAGGAGAAGTCCTCTCACCACTAATGTGGTCCTTAGTTGTAGGGGGCTGTCCATAAACCACGTGGTCATGAGGGGTGGGGGGAGGTGTTCGGCGTATGAGCATTTTGTATGGACGAAAAAACAAAATTGTATGGACAAATGACCACGCCGGGGGGGGGTTGGTATTTGAGAAGTCCCAAAAAAATGACCACGTGGATTATGGACAGCCCCTAGACGATCTTTTAAGAAGCTTGAAGGAAAAAGGTTTCGAAGTTGTGGGCTTTGCAGACGATATAGTCATAATAGTGAGAGAAAAGTATGGCGAAACTATTTCGGAGAGAATGCAAAGGGCCCTAAACTATACACATTCATGGTGTATTAAGGAGGGCCTTAGCATCAACCCGCCAAAAGTCGTAATTTTCCCTTTCACTAGGAGAAGGAAGATCAACCTAAAAGCTTTTCGGCTTGGAGGGATACAAATTCATCCTAGTGATCGAGTCAAATACTTAGGTTTGATACTGGATGATAAACTGAACTGGAATGCTCAAATTGAGTCCGTGATCGGTAAGGCAACAAGTGCATTCTGGTTATGCTCCAAAACTATTGGCAGGAAGTGGGGCTTGAAACCAAAAATGATAATGTGGATTTATACTGCCATAATCCGCCCAAAAGTGACGTATGCTTCGTTTGTCCGGTGGCCAAAAACAAAAGAGGTTACCACGCAATCAAAGCATAGCATAGCATAGCATAGCATAGCATAGCCGACCGTACACATCCTGGGGTGGCTGTCAATAGAGACGTTGAATGCGCCAGAAAAGTTGCCTGGGACTTGACAAACCTTTCATTGAACGATCTCTTTGTTTAACACCTGGCCAGGTCCTTACGATCAGCGGGGATGGGGAGGAAATGTTGATTAGATATCTACTCAGAATATGTCCAAGAACTTGGGCCACTTCATAGATATCTGGAGTTGGATGTGGATGGGGTTTTATGGGATGCTTTTCTTGGCGAGAAAGCGCATGACAATTTGTTATACATTTAGTTTTAATCATTTACCTGGTTACTGCTGAAAGAGTAAGTATTAGTACATTGTAAATATGATAATTTAACTAAAGGTTGATGACGGTACGATTGAATTATTGAATTCAACTGAATACTGAACAGAAAAACAGATGATTATCTTGAGAAATCGGTCCGCAGCTTCCGAAGGAGAGCTCCGCAGCAAGTTGTATGATCGTCAGCCACGTCCGTTCGGCCGGTGTCCAGCCAAAGAAAAAGTGCCATGCGACCAGAACTGAATTCCGTACTAATAGTACGGTCACGTAATATCATGGTAGCTCACCTTGACCGGCGCAAAACTGAGGTTGACCGCGATCCAATAATTAAGACAAGAAACACTTATCACGACCCGGTATACACGCGAAACAACGACGATTAGCGCAATGGAATCATTGTGGACCGAGCAACCTTTTCAATCCGTTTGCAATCAGCTTACTCGTAAGGACATTTAGGCGAATTACTTAGCTTTACAACGACTAACACCCTCTGAAACATTGATCTTCCATTAGCCAAATTGCGAAAAATTGCACACGTAAAATTTGCTGTCAAACGCAAAAAACACTTGCACTCACGGTCACCGTCTACTTCGATCTCCTCTTTCTGGTTTTTGGGTATTCAAGAGGTTACCACGCAATCAAAGCTTGCAAAAATTCAACGTCTTGCGTCCATTGCTGTTACAGGAGCGATGCGAAGCACACCATCAAAAGCTTTAGATGCGATTCTCAATCTGCTACCTTTGCACGAGTACGTGCAATTAGAAGCAGAAAAGGAATTGCTTAGACTTGAACGAGTTGAAAAGTTTATGCCAGGTGATCTTGTAGGTCACCTGAGCATTTCACAATACTTCCAAAATAGGCCAGTAATGAAAATGATTAAAGACTGGATGAAACCTGTGGAGAACCATGATGTTACTTACAAGTTGCACGAAACAACTCGTGCAGATTGGGAAGTCGGAGGTCACACTGTTCGTCAAGGATCAATCAAATTCTATACAGATGGCTCAAAAGTTGGAATACAATCGGGAGCAGGAATCGACGGCCCTGGAATACAAATTTCAGTGGCGATGGAACACTATCCTACGGTGTTTCAAGCAGAGATTCTTGCTATTTTGACATACGCAAATATCTGCCTTGAGAGAAAATACAGATATGCAAATATTTGTATTTTCTCAGATAGTCAAGCACTAAAAGCATTGTGCGCTTACAAATGTACTTCAAAGCTTGTCTGGGAATGCATTCTTTCACTGCGCAGGCTGTGCCAAGGGAATTCAGTAAACTTATACTGGGTTCCAGGTCACTGTGGCATTGAAGGGAATGAAATGGCAGACGAGCTTGCTAAAAGTGGTTCCAATTTACAGTTTTCTGGCCCAGAACCATTCTGTGGCATATCAAACTGTACAATTAAAATGGACCTGAAATGCTGGGCTGAGCAGAGGGTGATATCCAATTGGATGGATGTCAAAAATTGCAATCAGTCAAAACGATTTATAACATCAAATGCTTATAAAACCAAAAAGCTCTTAGAGCTCAACAAGAGAGCTCTATGTACGTACACTGGCCTAGTAACTGGACACTGCCCGAGCAGGTATCACTTGAAAAATATTGGCCATATTCAGAGTGATATCTGTCGTTTCTGTAATACGGAACGTGAAACCTCGGAACATCTGCTTTGCAGTTGTGGTGCTTTATACACGCGCAGGCAAAGATTTCTAAATAGTGGTTGCTTGCAACCCAGTGAGATCTGGTCTGCAAAACCTGGGAAGGTCTTGGAGTTTATCAATTCCATTGCACCTGACTGGGAGACGACGCGTCGTGGCAGTAGCTGATTACTTGGCACATGGTAATTAGCTGGCTAGATGCGAATATCAAAACGGGACATGCCACAAAAATTCAGCCTGTTGGACGCAGTGGCTTAATTTCCCCAACAGGGGAGGAAAACAAAAGCAGTCTTTTGGCCAAATTTCCTAGGCCTCCTTTTGAGACTCCGCCAGGGATTATTTTAGTAACTATTCTATGGATTATTTAAAAAAAATCTTTGGGAATTTAACTATTTCAGTAGATCTACAGAGGTTTCTGCATATCTTATAAATTCCTTCAGGATTTCCACCAGACATCCCTCCCTTTTCCCGAAAATTTCTCCAAGGAGTACTATAAAAACTTCATCATGGATTCTTTAAGGAATTAATTCACATATATTTGTCAAGCATTTCCACCGGAATTCTTTGAGAAATATTTCAAGGATATTTTTTTTCCTAGGGATCATTACAGAAGCTCATATAGACGTGTCTCCAGCAATTCCTTCAGAAATATGTGCACAAAACGTTCCAGGAATACTTTTGGAAAAGATTTCTCCAGGAATTTATCCAAATTCTCGATAAACTTTTCTCGATGAGTTTCTGGGACTTCTTCAGTTATTCCTGTAGAGATTCATTCATGCTTTAAAGGGTTTTACATGGATTCTACTGAAAATTTCTTCAGGGATTGTTTCAGAACTTTTTGCTCGGATTCTTTCAGAAATTCTTTTAAAAAAATCTTCGGAGACGTTTGCAGAGTTGGAGATTAACTCAGCAAATTTCAACAAAGAATTTTTGAAAAAGTCCTTCCATGGATTTTTTCAGAAATTCCATTAAAAATTTCAAAAAAGGTACAGAGATTATAACAGAAATTTGTTCAGGGTTCTTCTTCTGATTCCCTGCGAAATTCCTCCTGTGGATCTTCCATATAAATCTCCTGGACATCCATCAGATTGGATCATATTGGGAGAAATTTTGAAAGAATAACTCCTAGTGCTACCATAGACTAATTTCAAGACCTCGATGTACCAAAGAAAACCATTAAATTTTCTGTGTCCAGTCCGGTAACCAATAAATATTCATTACCGTGTATTTTTTTTCGTGTAAATTGCATTTTGTGTAATTTATATTTAGCGTGTTACACCGATCTGACAGCTCTGACAGTAAGGGACTAAACATAAACTACGTAATTGGGTACCGAGGATTGTTCACAATCTGCGAACTTGACTGCAGAAAAAATCGCGACCATGACGTTGCTGGTGATACCTTCGATGATTCCAAGAAGACTTTTTTGAAACTCTCAGTCAAAAATTCCTAAACAACATCTGACGTTATCATTGAAGGAGTTCCTCGATGTATGCGGGGAGAATACCTGAAGAACTTTTTTCAGATACCTCTTATACTAAAAAATCGTTAGAAGCTTCTGAGGGAAAACTGGAAGTGAGTCCCAGACAAATAAATGATTGATAAATTTCTGAAGGCATTCCTGGGGAAATCCGAAGAGGTATTACAGTGGAATCTCTGCAGAAATCCCTACAAAATGCAGACTTCAATAAATTCCTCAAAAAATTTATGAGAGATTGGACGGCTTCGCAGTCACCAAACGTGACGGATCTGTGGAGGATTTTCTGAAGGAAACTTTGGAAGACCTCCTAGAGATGAATTCATTAGGAAAATGAGTAAGTACACTATAATCCCTGATATACTGGAGAAATTTCTAAAGGAAATAGGTACTACAGAAAAAAAAATAACATGAGAAATTCTATAGAGAATTACTGAAAAAATTTCTAAAAATGTATATTAACACTCCCACTGCCATGCCTCCCAAACAGTGGGAACGGTAATTTCAACTTGATGTAACTCAGCCGTTTTTCATCCGAATTGCAAAATTTTTGGAGCCATGAATTTTCCCAGCCTTCTAGATGAATATAAAAGTTTCAAACTTTGGATTTGACTAAAGTTCTATTTTTGAGTACTCAAAAACTCGGAGCAAGTACCTTAAAAATGCTGTTTTTCTGGAGCCATACCGAATGTAAAGTAGTTTCCACGCATATTTTAATGTTAAATTGCTCATATTAATAAAGCAAAATTATTGCAAAGAAATATATGGAGATACTCAATATTTAAGATTATAAAATCTTCACAAAATTACGTATAATACAGAAAATTTGTATATTCGGTTTGAACTTTGTATTCATCGCGACAACCCCTGAGTTTTATTGCTTGAAAACAATCACGTGCACATGAGAAATCTTTTTCCAAACGATTGTGAAAAGTGTGAATCTTAGAAACTACAAAATTTTCATAAAATCACGTATAATACAGGAAAGTAGTATTTGCAGTTTGAAGTTTAGGTTCATCGCGACAATCCCCATGTTATATTGCTTGAAAACAATCACGTGTACATAAGAATACATTTACAGATAAATGGAGACAAGTGTGAATAATAAAAACTACAAAATCTTCACAAAATTACGTATAATACAGAAAATTTGCATATTCGGTTTGAACTTTACATTCATCGCGACAAACCCTGTGTTTTATTGCTTGAAAACAATCACGTGTACATGAGAAAATTTTTTTGGAACGATTGTGAAAAGTGTGAATCTTAGAAACTACAAAACTTTCATAAAATCACGTATAATACAGGAAATTAGTATTTTCAGTTTGAACTTTACGTCCATCGCGACAATCCCTATGTTATATTGCTTAAAAACAATCACGTGTACATAAGAATACATTTACAGACAAATAGGGACAAGTGTGAATCATAAAAACTACAAAATTTTCACAAAATTACGTACAATACAGAAAATTTGTATATTCGGTTTGAACTTTATATTCATCGCGACAACCCCTGTGTTTCCACGTGTACATGAGAAAACTTTTTCCAAACGATTGTGAAAAGTGTGTATCTAAGGAATTACAACATTTTCACAAAATCACGTATAATACAGGAATTTAATTTTTTCAGTTTGAACTTCACGTTTATCGCGACCACCCTTGTGTTTTATTGCTAGAAAACAATCACGTGTACATAGGAATACTTTTCAAAGCGACAGTGAGAAGTGTGAATCGTAAAAAATACAAAATTTTCACAAAATTACGTATAATATAGAATATACACTCTCGTGCAAAAGTTTGGGGTCACCCCCTCAAAAACATGGAAATGTTTTTCGGTCACATCTCAGTCATATTTCATTTAATCCAGTAATTCTCAGACTGTATCGAAAGATGAAGAGATAGATATGATTTGTAGGTACTTTTCAAAAGTTTTATAAGGAATTTTTAGTATAAAAAGTTTACCTAAACTTACATGTTTTTCCTAAATCTGCACGAAAATTGTTTTCCGTGAAATTCAAAATTGGGTCAACCAAATTTTAAAATTGAAGTTGCATTATTATTTCTATCCTCTTTGAGAGCCATTCATTAGATTTTAGCGGAAAAATTCATAACATACCTAATTTAAATTATCGAATAAGGTTTACAAGTCACCGTGCAAAAGTTTGGGGTCACCTTTCAAATGGAGTCTAAACCGGATTTTTGTTCAAATCGTCATTTTTTGTGCAACTGTAATTCTTTATTTGATAGTTGAATGGAAAGACACAGAAATGGTTATGAAATGTTCAAAAATTAAATTCTAGACTAAGTTAAGGTAGAACATGGTATATGAAATCCATGCCAAATCAGCTAACGTGCGAAAGAGTATAGAAGTGAGATAAAAATGACTGATTCGTGAATGCTACCCTATATAACTGTAAGTGTTACAACCACAAACACACCATACAATAAGTCACAGTAACTTCTGCGTAACAAAAACCTGCGCCGCCGTGACTCTTCGGTGACAAGTGTGTTACATGAGCAAATAAATACCTACTAGCAACTATACGCAACACGATGAAATTGAAAATAATAACATTATATTCGATAGCGTTATTTAACCCTTTAGCAGTCACACTGTTGTATTTTGTACAATACGTTGAAAAGATCGCCTGTTCTACACAAATCAAGGTAGTGCTGGTAGCGGTGGCCAATTTCTGAAAGATTAAGGATTTTTATTTACTCGTGCATTATTTCTTCTGGAGCTCAGATTTTTTTTGTATCTAGAAAACATTCGCTAGTAATTATAGCTAAACTCTTTTGGAAATTACGGACTCCTTTGAGGATTAACCCAGACTTTTGTTCATGATTTTCTTCATCATATTTTTTTTTTCAGTAGAACATAATGAAAGCCCGTCCAAATGCTTATTGCCAATCTTGGAATGTCCTGGACCTCTATTCCTCTGAAAATAAACCTTCAGTTGCATTGTTCCGAGTACATCCTTGCTGGAGTCTCTCTAAAGGTGGTATCATATACCCATATACTGCATGCACTCATGTCAGAGCATAATCCTACAGAAATGTCAATTAACGTATTTCCAGATGGATTCTTGGAAGAATTGAAAAAATCCTAGAGTTTATTCAAAAAGAAATGTTTGGAAGAATTTGAGAAGAATTTCCTGGAGGTATCTACATTTTTAGAGAAATTTCGGTATGAATTCATGGAACAATTCCGAAAGAGTCTTCCCTGGGTGAACTCCTGAAGGATTTTGAGAAATGTATGAAAGCACTAATAGCATGTAAGTACTTAGATGTTTAAAGTAAGTCACTGGACTTCTGCATGACCCAAAACCTGCCCTGCCGTGACTCTTTTGTGACATGTATGTTGCTTGGAAGATTCCCTGGAGGACCAATTGTCTCGCTTATTGAAAGAATTACTAATGGAATTCCTGAGTAAACTTCTGTAGAAACTGCTGGAGGGATTACTGAAAAAATCCTTGGACAATTTCCTGGTTTTCGTATGCATCTTTATTAAATTATCTTCCAATACTATTCGCTGGATAAACTCCTCCAGAAATTGTTGAAATAATAAAGAAAAAGCTATCAGGTAATCCTGGAGAAATTCTTGGATACATCCCTGGAAAAGATGACTGAAGAATTTCTGAAATTTCTGAAGGAACTTCTAAATACATTTTTGAAAAGAACCTGAGAGGCATTTTTGAAGATATCACTTGTAGAGTTCCTGGAGCAATCCCTTGAAGAAATCCATGAGCAATCCCTGGAAGACTTCCAGGGAAAATCCCGTAAGAATTTCCGAAGGAATCCCTGGAGTATTATTGGATAAACTCTGATAGGAGTCCCTCGAGAAATTTGTGAATTTGAGGAATTCCTAGAAGAAATTCTAGATAAATTTCTGGAGGGTTCCTTGGAGTAATTTCTTTAAAAAAATCCTGGAGGAATTCTGGAGGGATCCCTAGAAAAGTTTTTGAAGAAATCTCTTGAAGAATTCCTAGAGAAAGTTATGGATAAATTACTGATGGAACCTCAGGAGAAATTCTTGGAGTAATCCGTGAAGGAATTCCTGGAGGAATTCCTGAAGCAATTCCTAAAAAAATCTCTAGAGAGAACCCTGAAGGAATGCCTGGAACAACTTTTAAATAAATTTTTGGCGTAACCCCTGGAGGAATTCTTGGATGAGACCCAGTAGCAATTCCTGGATAAATACCTGGTGAAATCTCTAGAGTAAATCCCGAAGGAATTTCTGGAGGATTTCCTGGATGAATCTTAGAAGGATTTTTTGGAGGAATTTTCGAAGAATTTCCTGGCAAAATCTGGAAAAATCCCTGCAGAAATCTGAAGGATGTCCAGGAGCATTTCTTGGAAGAATTCCTGAAGAAATTCCTGGAGTCCCGGAGGAGTTCCTGGAGAAATTTCTTGATAAAATCCTGAAGGAATGCCTGGAGGAATTCCTAGAAGCATTCCTGTGAGAAGTGCTGGAAGTGCAGGGAAGAATTCCCTGAAGGAATTCCTGGATGAATCTCTAGAGGAATTCTTGAAAGAATTACTGGATGAATTTTTGGAGATATCTTTAAAGGAATTCTGGGAAATTTGTTTTTCTGAAAAAATCCCTTGAGAAATTCCTGGGGGATTTTCTAGACGAATTTCTGAAGGAATTCGTGGAGAAATTTTCGAAGGAATTACTGAACTAATGCCTAGGGGAATCCTTGGAGAAATTTTTGAGAAATCCCAGGAGGAATTCCTAGAGGAATTCCTGAAAGTATCCCGGGAAAAAATCCTAGGTTCTCAGAGGAATTTCTGGAGGTTTTCCTGGATGAATCATTGAAGTATTTCCTAGAGGAATCTTCGAAGGATTTCCTGGAGGAATTCTTGAGAAACGCCCTGGAGAAATTCATGGAGAAATCCCGGGAGGAATCATTGAAACCATTTTTGAAACAACCTTTTGAGTAATTCCTGGAGAAATGCCTGAAGGAATTCCTAAAAAAAATCCTGAAGTTTTTTTTCTGGAGAATTTCCTGCAAGAATTTTTGAAGAAATTCCTAAAGGATTTTCTGGAGAAATTCCTGGAAAAATTGCTGACATAATTTCTGAAGAATGTCCAGGAGCGATTGTTGTATCAACTCCTGAAGAAATTCCTGAGGAAAATTACTTGAGATTTTCCTGCAGAAGTTCCTGGAAAAATCTCTAGAGGAATCGGGTTCTTTAGGGGTATCCGGATTAATTCATAATCGGATTTCCCGCCCAAAAATTAGTTGAAATCCAAAATTTCATATTTTTTGGAGTCCGGAAACTATTTTTAAAATGAAGTTAAAGTTTGTATGGGGATTTTTTTTTTTGTTCGGGTCGAACTGTCATTTTATCGATTGAACTGTCATTCTATCCACGAAAATTAAAACTGTTTTGTTAATTTGACCATCAAAACAAAGGTATTGGAATCCAATAAAATCACGTTATAATCAGAAAAATGAGCTCTTTCGATTAGGCTATAGAAAAAAGCAATATTTTATTCACTAAACAAGCCGATCATTGAAACAATTATTGGATGAATTTCTGGAGGAATCTCTAAAGGAACTCTGGGAGTTTTTTTTTTGTAAAAATTTGCAAAAATCTTTAAAAGTTCCTGGATGAATTTCTAGAGGAATTTCTGGAGGAATTCATGAAGAAATCCTCAAGGGAATTTTTGAAAAATCCCAAGGAATCCTTGGAGAAATTCGTGCAGGAGTCCCCGAAGAAGTTTCTGGATGAATTCTCTTTGCAAATTTCCTGAGGGGATCTCTCCAGCAAATGATGGAGGAAAATCTGGAAGAATTCCTGAAGGAATCCCTGGGAAAATTCCAAAGGGTATTCCTAGAGATAATCCTGGAAGAATTTTTGAAGGAATCCCTGAAGGATTTCCTGGAGAAATTCTTGGATGAATTTATGGAGGAATTTCTAGATCAATTACCGGTGAATTTTCTGGAGGAATTCCTGAAGAAATTTCTTAGGTAATTTCTAGGAGAGCCTTCAGAAATTCCTGGATGAAATCCTATCCTTGAGGAATGCCTGCATGAATTCCTGGAGGAATTCCTGTAGGAGCATCTGGAAAAACCCTTGGAGGAATCCCTTAAAGAATTCCTGGAAAAAATCCTGTAGGAATTCATAGGCAAATTCCTGGTGGAATTCTTGGAGGAATCCCTATAGCAGTTCCTGAAGAAATCCCTAGAGGAATTCCTGAAGAATCCCAAGGAATTCCCAAAGGAATCTCTAAACAGTTCCTGAAGGAAGTACCGAATTTATTCCTGGAGGAGTCCCTTAAAGAATACAAGGAGAAGTTCCTGAAGAAATCCTAAGAAGAGTTACTGGGGGAATTTTTAAAACAAGTTGTTCCAGAAAGAGTCACAGAAGGAATTCCCGAGTGAAGCCTTGGAGAAAATCCTGGAGGAGTTTCTGGAGGATATCCTAGATGAAAGCGTGTAGGGATTCCCGGAGGAATCTCTGGAGAAACTCCTGGAGGAATCTCTAGAAGAATTCCTGGAAGCATTTCTGAAGGAATTCCTAGAGGAATATGATAAAAAACTAGAGGCATTTCTGAAGGATTCCTTGGAGGAATTTTTAGAGGAATCCATGCAACAATCCCCAGAGAAATCACTGGTAGAATTCTTAGAGAAATCCCTGAACAAATTCGTGGTGGAATCTCATGATAATTTCCTGAATAAATCACAGATGGCATTCTTGGAGAAATCCTGAAGTAATTCTAGAAAGAGTGGATGAGCTTTTAGAGGAATCCCTGTAGCACTTCCTGAAGGAATCCCTGCAGGAGTTCTTGAAGAAACCCCAGGATGAATCCTGGAAGCAATTCCAAGAGGCATTCCTAAAGGAATCCATAAAAAGTTCCTGGAGAAAGTACTGGATTAATTCCTGAAGGAATTCCTGAAAGATTTCCAAGAGGAAGTTCTGAAGAAATTCTTAAAAGAGTTCCTGGGGAATTCTTGGATTTATTTTTAAAATGATCCCTGGAGTTGTTCCTGAAATACACACAGAAAAAATAATCGCAGGATGAATTTCTGAAGGAATCCAATGAGAAATCTCATAAGCAATCCCATGAGGAATTACTTTTTTATCTGTATTAACGAGATTTTTAGACCTTGGCTTGTTCAACTCGGGACCCACGCTTTACTTCCTTCCGAAAGAAGAACTCACATTTTATGAGTTTTGTCGGGAGTGGGATTTGATCCCAGGTCCTCGGGGTGAAAGGCCTGTGCTTTAACCATCACACCCGGTCCGAGGAATTACTTAGGAAATCCCAGGAAAGTTTTCTCAACAATTCTTAAAACAATGTCTGAAGAAATGCCTAGAAAAAACAATATGAAGGAATCCATGTTCACAGTGCTCTGTAAATTTATTCTTATGTAAACGTGATTGCTTTGAAACAATATAACTCAAGGAATGTCACGATGAATGTAAAGTTTGAACCGAAAATACGAAATTTCTATATTATACGTAATTTTGTGAAGATTTTGTAGTTTTGATGGTTCACGCTTCTCACAAATGCTATGAAAAAGTTTTCCTATGTGCACGTGATTGTTTTCCAGCAATAAAACACGAAGATTGTCGCGATAAACGTAAAGTTCTAACTGAAAATACACATTTCCTGTATTATACGTGATTTTGTGAAAATGTTGTAGTTCTTTAAACACACACTTTTCACAATCGATTGGAAAAAATTTCTCTTGTACACGTGATTGTTTTCAAGCAATAAAACACAGTGGTTGTCGCGATGAATGTAAAGTTCAAACCGAATATGCAAATTTTCTGTATTATACGTAATTATTTGAAGATTTTGTAGTTTTTATGATTCACACTTGTCCCTATTTATCTGTAAATGAATTCTTATGTACACGTGATTGTTTTAAGCAATATAACATGGGGATTGTCGCGATGGACGTAAAGTTCAAACTGAAAATACTTATTTCCTGTATTATACGTAATTTTATGAAAATTTTGTAGTTTCTAAGATTCACACTTTTCTCAATCGTTCCGAAAAAGTTTTCTCATGTACACGTGATTGTTTTCAAGAAATAAAACACAGGGGTTGTCGCGATGAATGTAAAGTTCAAACCGAATATGCAAATTTTCTGTATTATGCGTAATTTTGTGAAGATTTTGTAGTTTTTATGATTCACACTTGTCCCTATTTATCTGTAAATGTATTCTTATGTACACGTGATTGTTTTCAAGCAATATAACATGGGGATTGTCGCGATGAACATAAACTTCAAACTGAAAATACTAATTTCCTGTATTCTACGTAATTTTATGAAAATTTAGTTTCTAAGATTCACACTTTTCACAATCGTTTGGAAAAAGATTTCTCATGTGCACGTGATTGTTTTCAAGCAATAAAACTCAGGGGTTGTCGCGATGAATGTAAAGTTCAAACCGAATATACAAATTTTCTGTATTATACGTAATTTTGTGAAGATTTTATAGTCTTAAATATTGAGTATCTCCATTAGGGTGGCCCACACTTATATGAAAAACAAAAATTTCGAAAAATGCCAAGTCTTACCTCCTCAATCAGTAGGTTTGGACTCCCAGAAGCTACGTTCAAAATTTGAGCAAAATCGGTTGAGCCTAAGGGGGCGCTCAAATCGCTTGAAGTTTGTATGGGAAAACTTGGCCAAATGTATGCAGGAATTTTAAGTTTTCGAATTTTGCCGCTAGGTGGCGCTGTAAGCGTTCAATAATCAAACCCCTTGGTATTTTTGTAGGTGACTATATGCCAAAGAACTTTGTCTAAGACCGCGAAGTGATCCGACGGCTGTGAAAAAAGTTATACCCTATTCAAAGTGAGGCAAAGTATTGAGATTTCATTATTGATATTATTCTTTTACATGTATTGGAAAAACAACAATAAAGTTTATCCTCACTTTACCTAGGGTATAGCTTTTTTCACAGACGTTGGATCACGTTGCGGTCTTCGACAAAGTTGTTTGACATATAGTCACCTACAAAAATACCAAAGGGTTTGATTGTTGAATGCTTACAGCGCCACCTAGCGGAAAAATTCGAAAACTTAAAATTCCTGCATACATTTGGCCAAGTTTTCCCATACAAACTTCAAGCGATTTGAGCGCCCCCTTAGGCTCAACCGATTTTGCTCAAATTTTGAACGTAGCTTCTGGGAGTCCAAATCTACTGATTGAGGAGGTAAGACTTGGCATTTTTCGAAATTTTTGTTTTTCATATAAGTGTGGGCCACCTTAATCTCCATATATATCTTTGCAATAATTTTGCTTTATTAATATGGGCAATTTAACATAAAAATATGCGTGGAAACTACTTTATATTCGGAATGCAGTATTACGTGAAGGAGCCTCTGGAGAAATTTCAACAATAGTTTCTGAAAGAGTGGATGGAAAAAATTCTGAAATTCTAAAGAAAAACCTTCGAACATCATCTAGAAGAATTTCTGAAAGAATGCATAAAACTCGGTGAGAAAACAAAATCCAGGGATTTTTCTAAGAAACTTTTGCGAGAAATTCTTGAAGAAACCGTTGGAGTATTTCTGGAAAAATCCCAAATGAATACTTCGAGAAGAAATCTAACAGCATTCCGAGAGGAAATTTTTTAATAATCAAAAAAAAAAATACAAAGGAGTACATGCACGAACTTCTGTAGCAATCATTACAGGAATTTCCTAAAGAATCCTTGAGTTCCTGAAGAAAAAAATCCAAAGAAATTTCTGGTGATGTCGAAGTCGTGCAAAAAATTCTAAAACAGTACATGTGATGAAATACAGTCCAATTCTCCGAGGTATTTTTCAGAAGAATTCTAGTTGAACTCATAAAAGGAAATCCTGCAAGAATGTCCCTTCTTCGATTATTACAGATTAATTTCGTAAAAAAAAATCATGGAGGGGTTTCCCTGAAATATTTTTTCTATTAAACCGCAACATTGAAGTTATTACCATAAAAGCGTACCAGTATAATGGGCGCAGCAATTTGGAAACCTTGAGTAACCAGTTCAGATTTTAGCATGACAACACTGACACTTGGAAATCAAAATATTGAAAAGTGCAACAGAATAATAGATTAAGGTAAGCATTCTTTTAGACTCAAAAACTCACTCTTATTAATCACAATACAATTATTATTATAGAATTTTGGCTCTTGTCAGCAAACATGTTGGAAACTTTCACCTACCCCGAGCAATCGGAATGCCAAAGGGAATCAAGCTCTGTGGATCTCATTAGCCGGTTTGGCTTATATCCCAAGGGCAAAACAGTGAAATCTCCATACAAATGGCTCAACTTTAGCTCTCCAAAACTCTTAGATTTCCCAACAAAACAACAATTATTTTTCCTCATTTGAAAGAACTACTCTTTGTCTTTCGATTTCTACCTTTCACTACCTAGAGAAATTAGCAAAAAAAAATATGCAACAGATAAAACTTTTTCATGTTTTACGGTTTTTGTTCACCTTTTATTTACCTTATTGTGGTAAATCTCGTGGCTGTGAACAAAACAAACTTATACGTAACATAAACAAAAGTTAGTTTGCATGCATACAAGTATAAGTAATGGCTGAATATTTAAAACAGTTTACATCCCATAAAGCAAAGTCTAAACAGATGAAAAAAATATGCACAACTGTTACCGCTCAACAGCACAATTGTGCTGGTTTGTCACGAAAGGGACATGCTAATGAGTCTTCTTCGGATGTACTCCTCCTCTCCTCTTCTTGGCGTAACGTCCTCACTGGGACAAAGCCTGCTTCTCAGCTTAGTGTTCTATGAGCACTTCCACAGTTATTAACTGAGAGCTTCCTCTGCCAATGACCATTTTGCATGTGTATATCGTGTGGCAGGCACGAAGATACTCTATGCCCAAGGAAGTCAAGGAAATTTCCTTTACGAAAAGATCCTGGACCGACTGGGAATCGAACCCGTCACCCTCAGCATGGTCATGCTGAATACCCGTGCGTTTACCGCCTCGGCTATATGGGCCCTGTCAGCTGCGATGATTCAGGAACCGCTAAACTATACTAAAGGTTCCAAGAATAACCGCTTTCAGGATGCTGTACAGGACCGAAGACACCATAGATCAAAAATCATGTTTTCATGGTCAAAACAATTTCGATCACGTTTTTGGATCATCTGCAACAGTGTGGGCCGGTTGGAAAGAATGAGGACGTCGGTAATGATCTCGCGATCCCAGTACAGCTTTTTGCAACTATTTTCCAGAACCGGATCCGGCTGATACTTGTAGTAGGCTACACATCTGTCGACCAAGTTGTGCTTTAAAAAGTGAGCAGTTGGTGCATAATCTTGGCAACTTCGTTGTGATGATCGAGGTAGGCTGATCCAGCTAACACTGAGCAGCCTGCTCGATCGTTTCTTCTACTGAATTGCACTTCCTGCTACAGTGGTCCTCTACGTCTTCGTGCAATATGTACCGCCGATAGTTCTTCGTCCTAATTATCCGTTCCTGGATGGCTATCATGAAACCTTCTGTTTCCGAAAAGAGGTCACTCCACACCACCCACGCGCTCGACGCCACCTTATCGATATGCTCGGACTCCAGTTGATGGGGGTGCGCCCCATGCAACTCCTTCTGCTTCCACGTTTCGATCAACGGTCTTTATGTCGCAGTTCAGCTGGTGAACGCCACTCATTCTTACGCCTTCGAGGTCAGTGCTGGTCTAGGTGTTGGCAGAGACGTAGCGTGGTCCCACAGCGCCCTTGGCAAGCATCTAGATTGGCGCCCCACGACAATTAGACATTATTATTTTGCTTATTTTTTTTATTCAAAGTTATAAGTACGTTTTCAAAGTTTTCAAAGAGTATAAGTACGAACACATTTTGCATTTCAAGAATCATACTAAGACCAGCACAATAGTTAGAAATGACATTTCAGATTCTTAACATGAATGATGCATATTTTTTTTTTTATGAAATCTTAGTTTTCTCGGATTTTTAGGATGAATTTTGTTTTCAAAAACACTGAGTTGAATTTCAGGAGCTTTCAGAAATCCTCAAACGTTTTTACTAATCTTTGGCTATAGCTTCAATTGATTTTCTAATAACTTTTCTAATAACTTCACCAAAAGTGTCTTCTGAAGTTCAATCAAAATATTTCTTAGAAGGTCTGTAAGAAAATCATCAGGAATCATTAGACAAACCATGGAAATGAAGGAATACCAGGAGAAATTCCTGAAGGAATCTCTATATGAGTTTTTGTTAAAATCTCTGGAAGAATTTTTGCTGGATTCATTGAATGAAATTATGAAAGAGATTCTGTAAGAATTCCTGCATTTATCCGGAGGAATAAATGATTGAAATCTTCAAGAAATTTAAGTAAGCATTCTAAATGGAATTCATGGAGTAATTTTTGCAGGAATTCATGTAGCAATTCGTGAACAAATTTTGGAAGAAATGGCAGTTTTTGTAACGGAAAACCTGTAGAAATTTCTGAATAAATTCCAAATTTATAATTTTATGGAGAAATTTATGAAGACATTAATGAAAAGTTTCCTATTGAAATTCTAGCAGAAATTTATGGATCAATCCCTAGTGAGCATGGTACAGTTTCAAAGAAGATTTTCTTTCAAAAATCCCTAGAAGAATTTCTGAAAGAATTCTCAGAGGGACTTCTGAAGGAATCCCTATAGTAATCTCTAATGGAATATCTGGAGGAATTACTAAACAAATCTACTGAAGCGTTACTTAGTAATCCTTATAGACATTTTTTGCAGGAATCCATTGAAGGAAATTATTAAATACCCATGTAAAAATGTCGAGAGGAATCCTTTGACTCATTTCTGAATAAATTACTTGATAACTTCCTAAAAACCTCCTTGAAGGCATTTCTGAAGAGATTCTTCGAGAATTTTTAGTAAGAATCTCCAGAAAAAAAAATGTTTTTTGTTTTTCTTTAATAATCTTTGGAGGAGATTTTGAGAGAATTTCTGGAGAAATTCATTGAAAATTTTCCAAAGAAATCCGTTGAGGAATTTCTGAAATATTCTTCTGAAAGATTTTCTTAAAAAAAACCAGCAAAATCCGAAGAAAAACCTAGTGAAATTTATGAAGAAATTCCCGAAATATTGTATTTGTTTTGAGGGCATGAACATAAATAAAATCACTGGTTGTTTTGTGGGTGAATACGACTTGAATGATTTTTGTTAGATTTACAGGAGTTTGAGCCAAAAGAAACTTTTATTGGTAATAGCAATAACACGATCAGAAAAAGCATCGTCTAAATATTTTTTATTCAAGATACTTGTTGTTAACACTCTAAAATATGTCAATAAATAAGTTTCCAGTAATTTTCAGAGAAAAACTTTCACTAGAATTTCGAAAACTTATTGATTTTGCTTTGCTCGTTCAAAAAAACTAAAATAGCTTCTCAAAAAAAAAAACAAGCTAAATTCCCAGGTAACATCTTGAGAAATAATCTAGAGACCGAATTTTTGAGAATAACGTAATGTAAAAAACACTCGATCAATCTCAGAAATTTTGAAGTCTGGTAACATACAAGAAAACAATAGCATCATACTGTTCCTTCTAGCCTTAGACCTTTTCGGCGCCCCTTAGAGGCTGGCGCCCTTGGCGGGGGCCAACCTGGCCAACCCCACGCTACGGCTCTGGGTGTTGGTCCACTTTACCACCCCAAAGCTGTAGGTCAACAGGAGCACAGCAGAGTGTTGATCGCCTTCACCTTGTTGACGACTGACAGAAAGCTCCTTAGAATACAGTTGAAATAATGCAAGAACTTGTCCTGCAGTTCCTTCATGATCGCTGTGTGGCGAATACCTCTAAATTGCAGGAAGCCAAGGTATTTATACGCTTCACCTTCAACCATATACCGAATCTGATCCTGTTTGTTGACGCGGAAACAGCTGGCGTCCACTACTTTATTCTGGCGGAAATATACTGACCGACATTTGTCAATTTCAAACGCAATCCAGGTGTCGTTTCTGAACACCGTCATAATTGCAGCCTCTGTACTGATTCCACAAACGGCTTCAGTTCGTCCATAACGAAGGTGTGGGTTATTCTTGTACTCCTTACCCCACTTTTCAGTTGGTAGCCGTTATTGCATTGATCGAATGCTCTGTTGAGGGGGTTCATCGCAAGGCAGAACCATAGCGGACTAAAGATATCGCTTTGAAATATTCCTCTCCAGCTGCTGAGAGTTCTGAACCGCACCACAGCTGTTCCGTCAGTAATTTATAGGGACGTTCTCCACTTCCCCATCGTGTATTGCATCAGTCTGACGAAGTTCCCATTTACCTTGCGCAACTGCCGTTCTTTAAGAAGCGTCTTCTTGAAGTCGGAACTCTACGAGAAGCTGAACCGCTCGTGCAGAGGCTTTATGCACAAGCCGATATGTGCCGAGACAATCACGAGAATCTTCTCACGAGCGAGCGTGAGGTGGTCGAGAGGAGGCAGCAGAATTACGATGAGCACCTCAATGACGACGTTACAAGCACCGAAGGTGCTGGCGTGGAAACAGATCTAGGAATACGTGCGCAGGAAGAAAGATTTCCAGCCCCTTACCTTCAAGAGATTGAGGAGGAGGTTGGCCGGTTGAAAAACAACAAAACCGCTGGAGCAGATCGTGGTAGTTGAGCGAGCTTCTAAAAAACGATGGAGAAGCACTGGTGAGCGCACTACACTGGATGATTACCAAGATTTGGGAGAAGGAAGTATTACCGGAGGAATGGATGGAAGGTATCGTGTGTCCCATCTACAAAAAAGCGACAAGTTGGATAACGGGAACTAACGCGCGATCACACTACTGAGCCCTGCCTACAAGATACTCTCTAAAATTTTAGGCAGCCGTCTATCACCGATTGCAAGAGAGTTCGTAGAGCAATATCAAGCTGGTTTCATGGGTGAACGCGCTATAACGGACCAGATGTTCGCCATCCGCCAGGTGTTGCAGAAATGTCGCGAATACAACGTGCCCACGCATCACTTGTTCATCGATTTCAAATCGGCGTATGATACAATCGAGAACAGCTATGGCAGATTATGCACGTATTCGGATACCCTGATAAACTGATACGATTAATCAAGGCGACAATGGATCAAGTGATGTGCGTAGTGAGAGTACCAGGGACACTCTTGAGTCCTTCCCAATCTCGCAAAGGGTTATGGCAAGGTGATGGTCTTTCGTGTTTGCTGTTTAACATTGCTTTAGACTTAGAGGGTGTAATAAGGAGAGTGGGGATAAACACGAGTAGAACGATTTTCACGAAGTCCGTTCATCTGCTTGGCTTCGCGGATTATATTTGATATTATAGCCCGCAAATTTGAGACGATGGCGAAGCGTACATCCGACCAAAGAATGAAGCCAGGCGAATCGGATAAGTCATTAAAGTCAAGAACAAAGTACATTATGGCAAAGGGCTCCAGGGAAGAATCACCACATCCGCCACCCCGAACTTCTATCAACCGTGATGAAATCGAGAAGATTGATGAATTCGTGTACTTGGGCTCACTAGTGACCGCCGACAACGACACCAACAGATAAATTTAGAGACGCATTGTGGCAGGAAATCGGCCAAATTTTAGAAAGATTTCAGGCGATTTCAGTGTGTTCGAGGACGTTTTTGGTAGATTCGAACGCTTCTGTATTTCGTGGGGCTATTAAAAAAAATCATTACTAATTCAGAAAAATGTTATTGCCCGAACATGGAATTGAATCCGTTATATTTGTTGTTAATGTCCGAAGCCTTTCTTACTACAATAACTTAAGATCGGCAAATCTTCTTGGGTAACACCATCAATCATTCCAATGGCATCCAAAAAATTCTGAAAAATTACCTTCCAAATTCGCTTCCTCCAGGCCCAGGCCACCCAACATTACCCCAATTCCCAGAACCCACACGCATGCTGCTGCCGGTTCCCCCAGAGACCCACATTTCACACGCTCATCCATCACAATTAAAGTGTGACCGCACACACACCGTTAACCTCATCGCTCTGCCGTCGTCGGTCGTCGTCACCATCGTCGTTTTCAACGCGGCGCGACTAACTGCACGACTGCGACTTCAACGCGACGCACCTACGGCTTGTAATTGCTTTGAAGTTGAATCTAAATCGTTCGTTGCCTTGTGCTGTACCTCCTCTCCACCGAATTTCTTTCCGCCAGCCCTTAGCTGGCTGGTGGTCACACATAACCTTAATTGTTTAGATCAAGCCAAGGCAGCACGACCGGCGGGGCTTTGATCTTTACCGCCTTCTTACGGTTTGGGCACGTGGTACGCGTGCTTACCCTGATAAAATGTTTCGATGGAAGTACAATAAAATGAATGGTAGCTTATCGTTAATTTGATTGTGGTTCACAATGAATATCGAAATTAAAGTAAAAAGCGAAATTCCTGAACAAAACTGCAATACATATTTGTTTTTTGAACCATTTTTTAAAACTTTTCAAAAACGGAATATTGGTGATGCATGAAATAATCACTTTTGTAAACTCCTTAAAACGACGACAAATTAGAGCTATGGCGTATTTCAAGGTGTGTTGCAATTAAACTTTTTTTCAACGATATCTATTGTTTTCCTGTTATTATATTCTCGTGGGGTTAACCACGCATTTGATGCACAATTGGATTGTTGTGCCAGCTCATTTAGACTTCCAAAAATGTTCGCTTTTGGAAGAAAATTCCGCACCGCTGGAAGTCGACTGGAATGGCACTGTTAACTGGCCAAGATTTCACGCAGCGTGACTTGCCGTATAATAGAGTTTTCGTACGTGAAGAATGGAGCTCATTGTTTTTTGCTCGGTCAGCTTTTTCGTTTTGTCCGGGTGTTCCGGCGAGCCCGCCGGTTTTGGAACTGGAACCATGCCGATCTCATCTTGCCGGCGTTCGTTGATTCGATGATTGTTGTTTGTAACGATTCATTAGCCAGCAGTCATAGCCCTCGATAGGCATGAAATGTCTGTGTGGTTTCGGATTGGTTTCGCGATCGGGTGTGTTACACGCAGGGATGCCAGATGATTTTTCCAAAAATCTGTATCAGGATTTTAGAAAATCTGTATTTGTCTGTATTTTGAAACTGTGACTGAAAGCCAAAAAACACCAAGTTTCTGTAAATCCAGTCAGACCCCGTAAGAAATCTGTATGATGCACATGTAAATATTTGTGTCCCGAATTTTACACGAACATTTCTATTTGCAGTAAGTTTTCACTAAATGGTGTAAATATCAGAACGTTATGATTTTGCATAGTAAAATAAAATTTATTTAAATAATAAACATATTAAATATGTATATTCTTAATAATTCTGAACTTTTACGTCGCCGAATTTTTGTGCAAATTTCTCCAGGGATTCTTCCACGAATTTCCCCTGGGACTCTCCTGGGAGTTTCTCAAAAAATATCCTGAAACTGGTTCACGGGTTTCCGCAGAAATTCCCTTCGAAAATTCTCATGGGATTCTTTAAAGGATTAAAGAGAAAATTCTTTCGGGGATTATGTTATGCTTGTATTTCTTAATATATTTTTTCAATATTTTTGGAGAAATTCCTCCAAATTTTATCCAGAAGTTTTTCTATAGCATTTCTCCGAAAATTTATCTATTAATTTCTCCAGGGGTTTCTCCATGAATTTCTTCTCACGTATCTTGAAAAGATGCAATTCCAGGAGATATTTTTCTTCAACAAAAATTCAGAGATTCTATCAGAAATTCAGAAACTACCAGTTTGTATGAAGAACTAATATAATTTAAAAAACACAAAAATTGATAGGTTATAAAGTTATAGATTATAAAGTTTATTAACTTAAAGAACCATTCCAGAAATTATTGCTTAAATTTCTACCTAAAGGATGACTCCATTTTTTCAGGGATTTTTTTTTTTGGAAATTCCTCTAGAAATTCTCAAAAGATTTTTCTGGAAATTTCCTACAGGAGTTTATCCAATAGTTACTTGCGGTATTCCTCCAGGCATTGCTTTGGATTTGTTCAGACCTTTTTTTTTTTTTTTCCAAAAGTTTCTCTCAACAATTGCTGCTAAACTTCAACTAATAAGCATTTTTCAAAGAATTTTTCTAGAAATGTTTCAAAAAATATTTGTAGAGGGTTCTCCATTTTTTGCCTTTCTCGTACACTAAGTGTACTGGAAAGGCTATATGTTCACTCCAAAAACGACTTTTTGATAGAAGGCTCGGAGGGTCAAGTCACATATACCAATCAACTCAGCTCGACGAATTGAGGTGATGTGTGTGTGTGTGTGTGTGTGTGTGTGTGTGTGTGTGTGTGTGTGTGTGTGTGTGTGTACAAATAAACTCACATCACTTTTTGGCAGTAAACCTCAACCGATTTTAATGACCGACGGTTTATTCGACGCGGAATCTGGTCCCATTGTTTCCTATTGAAAATGGTTCGGATCGGTCTAGCCGTTCCGGAGTTATGGCCATTCACGTGTTCCGGATCAGTACCCTTGGAAGAGGCCATACATAAAAATGTAACAAACACATACATGCGACACATCAAACTATGGCATTTTGGATAACCTGATGAACAGTCAGCAAGAAAACAGTCTCAGACCATATCTGAACCGGTAGTGTTCCGGAACCGGTTCCGGGAGTCCCACCGGAAGTGGCCAAATATAAAAGTGAACCAAATCTATGCATGCGACACATCAAATTGCGGCATTTTGGATAACCTGATGAACAATCAGCAAGAAAATAGTCTCAGACCATATCTGAACCGGTAGTGTTCCGGAACCGGTTCCGGGAGTCCCGCCGGAAGTGGCCAAATATAAAAGTGAACCAAATCCATACATGCGATACATCAAATTGCGGCATTTTGGATAACCTGATGAACAGTCAGCAAGAAAACAGTCTCAGACCATATCTGAACCGGTAGTGTTCCGGAACCGGTTCCGGGAGTCCCACCGGAAGTGGCCAAATATAAAAGTGAACCAAATCTATGCATGCGACACATCAAATTGCGGCATTTTGGATAACCTGATGAACAATCAGCAAGAAAATAGTCTCAAACCATATCTGAACCGGTAGTGTTCCGGAACCGGTTCCGGGAGTCCCGCCGGAAGTGGCCAAATATAAAAGTGAACCAAATCCATACATGCGATACATCAAATTGCGGCAGTTTGGATAACCTGATGAACAGTCAGCAAGAAAACAGTCTCAGACCATATCTGAACCAGTAGTGTTCTGGAACCGGTTCCGGGAGTCCCGCCGGAAGTGGCCAAATATAAAAGTGAACCAAATCCATGCATGCGACACATCAAATTGCGGCATTTTGGATAACCTGATGAACAGTCAGCAAGAAAACAGTCTCAGACCGGTGGTGTTTCGGAACCGGTTCCGGGAGTCCCGCAGGAAGTGGCCAAATATAAAAGTGAGCCAAATCCATGCATGTGATATATCAAAGCGCGACTTTTTTGATAACCCAATGAAAGGTTGGCATAAAAAAAGACTTAGACCATATCTGAACCGGCAGTGTATCGGAACCGGTTCCGGATGTCCCGCTGGAAGTGGTCATACATAAAAGTGATCCAAACCCATGCATGCGGCACATCAAACTACGGCATTTTCGATAACCTGATGAGCAGTTAGCAAGAAAACAGTCTCAGACCTTATATGAACCGGTAGTGTTTCAGAACCGGTTCCGGGTGTTCCGCCGGAAGTGGCCGTATATAAAAGTTGACGAAACTCTTGCATGCGGCAAATCAAATCACGGCTTTTTCGACAACTTGATGACCGGTTATTTAGGAAGTACGCTAAGACCACATTATGGACTGTCAGTAGTGCCAAAACTAGTTCCCTCCGAAAGCGGCTAAATATAAAATTGAACCAAACCCATGGGTTTTTTGATAACCTAATAAACTTTAGCAAGCAAATAGGCTCAGACTATTTAAGGGACTATCGGTAGTGTTTCGCAACCGGTTCCGGACCGGAAGTGACACCAAACCCATGCATGCGATACCTCAAATCACGGCTTTTTAGGTAACATGATGAACAGTTGCAAGAAAATAGACGCAAGCCCTATCAGTGTGTTACGGAACTGATTACGGGTGTCCCGCCAGAAATGATCAAATGTAAAAGAGAACCAATACATGCGACATATCGATGTCTTATTCAGTAACAAGATAAACGGTTAACCAACAAATAATCTCAGACCATATTTGGGAGAACCGGTAGTGTTCCAGAACTGGTGACAAGACAAGTAACGCGTCGGAAGTGTTAAAATATAGAAAGGAACTAAACCATAGCGGCGTTTTTGATAATCTGATGAACGGTCAACAAGAAAATAGTCTCAGGCCACAGTAGTTCGGAATCGGTTGCGGGTGTGATTTGATAGAAGTGAACCAAAACCATGCATGCGATACATAAAATCGCGGCATTTTCAAAAATTTGTCTTACGGTAAGCAACAAAATAGCCTCAAATCATATCATTTTCCGGCTTTTCAGGTCACGTGATGAACAGTTGACAAAAACATAGTCTAAGACCATATTTGAGACAACCGGAATCAGTTCCAGGTGTCCCGCCGGAAGTAGTCAGACGTAAAATTTAACCAAACCCATGCAAGCTGCACATCAAATAGCGGAATTATAAAGGTGAGCAAAATAAATGTCAAAGCGATAAATCAAATTGTGGCTTTTTTGATAGCATGTAAATGTTGGGTAAGATTATAAATGAAGAAATGATCAAAGTCTTCATATATGCGAGAGAACGAAATCGTGACCAAAGCGATCTCTTCAAATCACACCATTTCAGATTCCTGCGGTGCAAATGTATAGTAGGATGGATCAACGTTTTATATAAAAATATAATTTAATCGCATCAACCTTATACAGTTTTTCAATCTCCAATCTCCTTATGCTTCTAAAATTACTGCTCACAATTTGGGTGCGGCTGGTTGAGCCCTCACTCTTCTCATTGCGATTGAAATTTGAATGGAAAATCTACATTTTCTGCATTTCCTCGTAAGAAGGTCAAATTTTACATGAATCGTGTTACCAATGATAATAAAATATAGCCTAAAGTGTGCTGAAATAAACATTGGCGAAGATCACAAAGTGATATGTGATTGTGAATAAAGTTAACCTTCTTCAAGCATTAGCTGACGCTCACCCCGCTGCCGTAGTGGATGGAATGGGGTCACAATGACCCCAATACACGACTAGGGTTAAGGTGGGCAAGCAGTCAACTGAGAGGTCTGATCTTTTTCTGCTCTGTTTTGTTGTTGAACATAACATCGGAATATGTATCATCAATAAGTTTCGAAAATCGATGATGGCTTTGTTAAAATTGTTGCTAGTGTAAAGTGTTTTCAGGATTCAGAAACATTTTGGCTAACGTCGAAGAAAAGTTTATGAGAACATATTCGACGAGAAAGGCACTATCACCACTAGGTGGATTAATCTGGGTTTTTAAATTTCTCTATTAGTTTTCTAAAGAATTCTTCCAAGAAATCACTTCATAAACTGCCCGAAATTTTTTTTTTTTTGATGAATCTTCCAGAAGTACCTGCAGCAGTTCTTCCAAGGATCCCTTCAGAAAATCCTCCAGGGAATCCTTAGAAATTCAATGAAGGATTTCCACAAGTACCTTTATCTGCAATGTCTGCATTTTTAAAGAGATTTCTCCAGAAATTCCTCCACGAATTTTCCAGGAATCACTGCAGAAATTTCTCAAGAATTCTTTCATTGATAGAGTTTTTCCAGAAGTTTTTTTTTTCATTTTTTTTCATTTTTTCTAAAAAAAACATGAAGGAGTTTCTGCAGGAATCACTGAACGAATTTATCAAAAAAAAAATCTTGGAGAACCCTGGGAAGAGTTTCCGAACAAATCCCTTTATGATTTGTGAATAATTTACTTGAAGAATTTCAGAATTCTTATTTTTTTCAGGAATACTCCATGAAGTAATTTCTCAATTTTGAAATTTTGAAGAAATCTTTGGATATAAATATATTCATACGCATTTCTGAAGGACTCTAAGAAGGAAATTCTGAAAGAAAGAGTTAGGGGAAGTGAAGTTAGTGGTAAGTAAAAAGAAAATCGGGTTAAGGTTGAAGGATTCATCATTGACATAATCGTAATCATTGAAAATTCGAAAGCAGTTTTTTCGCTCAAAACATAAAGGTTTGCATTGAAAATGTTTTCACTGCACTTAATTCTCCACCCGCAAAACAGTGAACACTTTTTCACTCCTAAAATATCAGTTTTGAATGAGAAACCTGCTTTTGATCTTTCAATGACGACGATTATGTCAATGATGAATCCTTCAACCTTAAGTACTGTTCCTTTTAATTCCACTAAGAATTTGCATCCTTTGACATATACGTATTTCGACCTCAACTGTAAGGTCGTCTACGGTATCTTGTACTTGACTCGACTCCAGTCAAGTACGAGACACTGAAGACGACCTTACAGTTGAGGTCGAAATACGTATCTGTCAAAGGATGCAAATTCTTAGTTGAATTAAAAAGAACAGTACTTAACCCGAATTTCTTTTTTTACATCCTAGAAGAAGTTTCTCTTGGTGGAACGCATTACAAAACATTTGCAAAGATCCTAGAAATAAATTCTTCAGATATTTCTTAAGGAATTTTCGTAGAAATTCTTTGGAAATATTTCTGAATGAATTTCTCAAAGAATCCATGGAGATATTAATGGAGATATCCGTCGATAATTTTTTAAACAAATCTCCAAAAGAGTTTGTAAAGTTTTTCTTGCTGGAGTTTTAAAAGGAACCCATAGAAATCTATTGAAAAGAAATCCTGGATAAATTAATCAAGGAATGTTTTAAGAATGCCCTCTAGAAATTTCTCAAGGCATCTCTGCAGGAACTTCTTAAAAAAACCTTCCCATTACCGGTGTTCCATATACTAGGCGCCTCTCCGCCTTTTACCGAAATAAAAAAAAAATACCTCCCATGCCGCCTTCTCTGTGCTTCAACAAGCTAAGATGGCCAAAATTGCTAGGGCGTGATATTCACACCCAAAGGACCTGAGTTCAATTCGCGTTCGCATTTCTTTTCTTTTCATCTGAAAGGTAACGTTAAGAATGTTCAAAAATTTCCATCACATATGACGTGTTCCTTTTCCTACGTTCGATGCATCATATTTTTGCAAGTTGTTTTCGTACTCTGTAGTTTCCAAAAGCTCTATCGATTTTTATTCATTAACACAATTTTATAGTTAATAACTCAGTTGTTTGAAAGGGTATGTACTGGCTATTTCTTCTCAGATTCGATTCGATATTATTATTAAAAAAAAACTGTCATTATTTTCAAGTTTTCTCATTATTTTCATTCTTCATATAAGAATGAAAAGCATAAAGAAAACCTTTGCTTAGTAAAGTTTCCAACTGTTATATCATTTTTCATGTTAAGTACTTCAAGCCTCATTTTTCCTTACAAATTTATATTTCACTGGAAATTCGCGACTCTTGCAAATTGTGCAAATTGTTTATTCGATTTTTTCTTATATTTGTATTTGAATTTGTATTAATTTTGAGCGAAGGTTGAAAAGTTATATTATACAAGATTAAGATTTCAACGTGATAAAAATGTAAAGAAGCCCGCCCTTAACGTATGCTTATTGCATATCTAGGACGTTTTATGTTTCGCAATTTGTTTTACATTAAATTCAATTCAAAAGATTTTTTTCCTTCAATGGAATGATTGAAAATTGAGGTCAAAT
The DNA here is from genome assembly GCF_035046485.1 of Aedes albopictus. NCBI lineage: Eukaryota > Metazoa > Arthropoda > Insecta > Diptera > Culicidae > Aedes > Aedes albopictus. The sequence goes on from NC_085138.1 coordinate 330,043,392, forward strand.
GTGAAAAATATGAATAATTAAATGGGTTTGTACTCTCAATAATTTTTATTACTTTATTTTCCATCTGACGTGAATGTATGAGGGAAAAAAATATGTGGAGGAAAAATCTGTATCATGATCATGAAATCTGTATTTTTTCTGTACTCTGTATCCTGTCTGTGTCAACCTATAAAAATCTGTATAATACAGAAAAATCTGTATATCTGGCATCTCTGGTTACACGGAATGACCCACTCAGCATTGTACGTAGAGGCGGACCAGATCCACTTTCCCAGTGTTCAATCTCGCTGCGTGGTCGCCCAAACGTACATTACCTAGATCCAGTTCTTGTGAGCTCGATTGAGTTGGTGTGGTTGACACATTTATCTAGCGTCCGCCCATGTATGAAAAAGAGATAACGAAAGTACATGCGGTTACAATTGCAAGTGACACTCTCTAACGAGGCACATTTTTCCTGCAGCTCGGTACCGTATAGCGGAGTGACTCTGATATTAAGGAAGGGGTGAACATTGAAGTTGATATGAGGACTAAACTCATAGATAATGGCGGACTTCCACAGTTCTTAATTGCCTGCCACTATGAAATTCGATGCATTATGTGGAAAGCAGCCAAATATATCCGTGATTGGAACGTGAATTGAGACAGTCGACTCTAGATTGGCCACTTCTGAATTTTCTCAAAAGATTTCTCTTGGAAATGTTCTTAGATTTTTTGTAAATATTCTTATTTCCATGATTTTTTTTCACAACATTCGTTTTGTGTTTACTTTTGGAATTTTTCCTAGGATCTCACATTGAATTGCTAGAATCCTACCAGAATTTCATCAGGCGCTTTCCGTAGTTACTTTCTTAAAGTTTTCAGGATTTCTTTTCGGAATTCTCATACAGGTTCTTCAAGAAACTTTGCCAAGATCAATTTTGAAAATTTTTCCTGAAATTCTCTTTACATTCCAATCAAGGCAGGATTTCTCTCCGATGATTATCCAGAGCTCCTTCAAGGATTTTTCAGATGGACTATACGACGTATTTCTGCCAAATATTGGCATTTATCCTAGAGTTTCCGCTGGGATATCTTCATGATGTCTTGGATATTTTTTAGGTTGTGTTTTTTCACGAGAATAAAATTCTCTCACTGTTTCTCCAGAGGCTTCTCAGAGATGTTCTTCCTAGGATAGTTTTCAAAAGCTCAAGATTTCTATCTGAGATTGCTATCATTTTTCTGCAGATTTCCGTCGGCATTTTTGCCCACAGATGTTTTCTCGAAATTTCCAGAGATTTCTCTCGTAGTTTATTGGGATTACTTTTAATATTTCTCCGCAATTTCATCCGAGGTTCCTCGAAGTTTTTAGGGTATCTCCTGTGTAGGGACATTGCACAATGGGTCCAGAGCCATATTTACGAAGACAAACATGTTTGTAAGACCTTCAGTTTTAGATAAATGATGTCTTTGTGAAAATTTCTTCTTATGTTTGGACCAGCATCCTCATCTTTGTGAAATTCGGGTGGTTCAAACATTTCCTATTTAATAATTCTATATACGTTTTCAAAAAGTTCTACACAGTTGTAGAAGAAATTTGCCGAAAAAAACATTATTCACTCTCTAATGGTTTCAAACTTATGATTTAGGGTTAGGGGGATCCCTGAAATTCAGTTTACTTACAATAACTTTAAATGCATTCGTTTCACGTAAAAACTTTGTTCCGATTACTTTCCAAAGAGCTCAATGTCAAAAAGTTTTTTGCTTTTTTCAAAGATTTTTTTTTCCAACTAATTATACTTTGATCTATTCATGGTGCAAAAACTGAAGGTTCCGTGGCACTCCCTTTCATCGCTCTTTCCCGTGTGATGAGGATGAGTAAGAGCTAGATTCGCCAATGGTTTTCGCTAGAAATTCATCTGAGTGCTCTTCCAATAGTTTTTCAAATATATCTAAAAACAAAGGTTCTTTCTAAAAAATTTAACAAGGTTTTTTTTTTCGGAAATTCCCACCAGAACTACCTTTGAATTCAAGACAGGAGCTTCATCCTGAGCTTCTTGCATATTTGACCAAAGATTTATCCAAAAATACCAGTTAAGATTTCTCCATTACTCCTTCGGTATTCCTCCAGGAGTCCTCCAGGGTATTCCTGCAGGAGTTCCTCGGGAAGTCTTCCAGGAGTTCATTGGAGAGATACCCGTGGAACTCTTGGGTGAATTTCCGAGAAACTTTCGGAAATATAGACAAGAAAATTTGGATGAATTCGTGGAAAAATCCTAGTGGAATTTCCAAGAAACTCAAGTTGGAATTCCCAAGGAATTCCTGAAGAAATTTCCATGGAATTCCTGCAGAAATTCTGGAGCTGGAGGAATTTCGAAAAGTAACTCCTGGAGGCATACCCGAGAATCTTCTGGAGGAATTCCCGAGAAAATCCTAAAGAAATTCCCGAGGAACTCCAAGAGGAATTCTCGAGGAACTTCTGGGAGAAAGAATTCTTGAGAAACTGGAAGAATTCTCAATGGACTTGTGGAGTAAGTCTAATACTCGAGAAATGCTGACGATCTCCTGGAGATTGTCTAGGGATCATCTGGAGGAATTGACGAGGAATTTCTGAGGAACTCTAGGGGAATCCCCGAGGAATTTCTGAGAAACTTTAGGAAGAATTCACGAGAAACTCTTGAAGGAATTACCGAGAAACTTCTGGAGGAATTCCAAAGAAACTCTATGTTTTGCAGAATTCCCAAGGAACTCCTCAAAAAATTTCCGAAAAACTCCTATAGGAATTACCAAAGAACTCCTGGAGGAATTTCCAAAGAGACTGCTTGAGGAACTCCCGAGGAACTCCTGGAGGAATTCTCGATGAACTCCTGGAGGAATTCCCGAGGAACTCCTGGAGGAATTCCTGAAGAACTTCAGAAAGAATGCGCGAGGAACTCTTGGAGGAATTCTCGGAGAAATTCCCGAAGAACTCCAGCAGGAACTACCGAGGACCACAGGGAGGAACTCCGGCGGAATTCCTGGAGGAGTTCCCGAGGAATCTCTGAAGGAATTCACAAGAAACTCTTGGAGGAATTCCTGAGAAACTTCTGAAGATATTCCTATGGAACTCTTGGCCTTCCAAAAATTCCCGAAGATTTCCTAGAGAAATACTCAAAGAACTCCTGGGGGAATTCCAAAGGAATTGCTGGAGGAATTCTCGAGGAACTCCTGCGGTACTCCTGAGGGAAGTCCCGTGGAAATCCTGAGAAAAGTCCTGGGGGAACTCCTGGAGGAATTCCCGAGGAACTCCTGGAAAAAATTCCAAGGAACTCCTGGTGAAAACTCCGTGGAACTCCTGGGTGAATTCCTGGATTAATTCCCGGAGGATCTCCTGGAGTAATACACGAGGAACTTCTCGAGGTATTCGCGAGGAACTCTTGGAGGTATTTTCGAAGCTCTCCAGGAGGAAGCAAATTCAATCTGTCTTTGTTAGATATATCGAAGTGGCCTAGTTGAAAAAGTTCAAAACTGTTGATAATTATGTAGAAATGTAAAAACTGTGTCATGTGGATACCAAAAAGTCAATAGCTTTACACTTGTTGGAAGAGAGCTTAATAAAATTTGGTATATGTTCGATGTTATAAATAAGTAATTAAAATTATTGTTAGGCAAATACGAAATAATTACTATATTTTGTATCGGGGGTTCTGATTTTTTGTTGATAAAAACTTGCAACTTCTGAAGGAAATTCTGAAGAAGATTTTAGTTAAAACACGATAAAGACGATATGAGATGTATGCTGAAGCATTGAATTGATTTTGGAGTAAATTTTTCACTACAAAACTGCTATGGGAACTTTCTTCCAATAGTTTTTCGAAAACGTTGGCAGTGATATAAAACTATCAACACTTTTTTCCGTGACTGTAAGCCGAAAAACTCCATAGCTATCAAAATCCCAGTCGAATATTTCCAAAATCTGCAATGGCGACGAAAACACGCATATCTTTCTACATCTAAAATCAAAGGTTCTTTCAAAAAGAAATAACGAAGTTTTTTTTTCGGAAATTCCCACCAGGTTTGAATTTAAGCCGGAGCTTCATCCTCTTGGGTGAATTTCCGAGGAACTCTCGTAGGTATATACTATAAAATAAGGATGAGTTCCTGGAAATTCCTCAGGAATATCTGGAAAAATACTGAAGCTGAAAGAATTTCCAACTCCAGGAGGCATACCCGAGAAACTTCTGGAGGAATTCTCGAAAAAATCCTTAATTAATTCCCTAGGAATACGAGGAGGAATTCTCGAGGAACTTGTGGGTAAATTTTCGAGGAACTTGAAGAATTCCCAAGGGACTTCTGGAGGAAGTCTACTACTCGAGAACGTTGAATGTTGACTATCTCCTGAAAAATGTCTAGGGATCATCTGCAGGAATTGACGAAGAATTTCTGAGAAACTCTGTGGAAATCCCCTAGGAATTCCTGAGAAACGTTGGCAAGAATTCATGAGAAACTCTTGGAGAAATTATCGAGAAACTTCTGAAGGAATTAGAAAGAAACTCTTGGTCTTGCGGAATTATCAAGGAACTCCTCGAAAAATTTCCGAAAAAGCGAATATCACAAAGGACTCCAGTAGGGATTTCCAAAATGACTGCTTGGGTAATTCCCGAGGAACTCCTAGAGGAATTGCTGAGGATCTTCTGGGGGTATTTCCGAGGAACTCCTGGAGAAATTCCCGAAGAACTGCTGGAGGAATTCCTGAGAAACTTCGAGGAACTCTTGGAGGAATTCTCGGATGAATTCCCGAAGAACTCCTGCAGCAATTATCGAGGACCATGTGGAGGAATTCCGGCGGAATCCCAGGAGGAATTCGCGAGGAACTTTTGAAGTAAATCCTGAGAAGCTTCTGGAGGAATTCTCAAAGAGCTCCTGGAGGAATTCCAAAAGAACTGCTGGAGGAATCCTTGAGGAATTGCTGTGGTACTCTTGAGCGAAGTCCCATGGAAACCCTGAGGAAAGTCCCGGAGGAACTCCTTGAGTAATTTACGAGGAACTCCTCGAGGTATTCGCGAGGAACTCTTGGAGGTATTTTCGAAGCTCTCCAGGAGGAATTCTCTTAGAACTTCTGGGAGAATTTCCGAGGAACTGACGGATTTTCCAAGGACTTCTGGAGGAACTGGCGGATTTTTCAAAGGACTTCTGGAGGAACTACCGAAATACTCGAGAAACTTTTTTTTTAAATTTATTTTTAGTTGAGTATTGAAACAAATGCTAATTCTTCACAAGGTTCTCAAGAAACTCCTGGATGTATTCCCGAGGGACTCATGAAGGAATTCCTGGAGAACTGATGGAGGAATTTCCAAGGAACTCCTAGAGGAATTCCGTGCAACTCCTGCCAGAATATTCTGGGGAACTCCTGGAGAATTTGTAAGGAAGGTCTTGGTGGAGCCTCTAAAGTTCCCAGCTTTCGCGCCAGACGATCACATCGTCTGCCAGGAACTGCAGATCGGGTTGCCCAGCTAGCTAAAGTCCAACCCCACAGCAAGACCAACCTCCACGAGATTTTCCCAACCCTACAAAGTCTGAACCCAATGAAATCCCAAATTCCAATGTCCTTGATTTCTCGATTCCAAATTTAATAAATCGTACTAAAGGTAAGTTTAAAAGTCATTCTGAAGATTTATTCAAAGTGGAAACTATTCAAAACTATACCGTGCATCAGCACGCGAAGAATCAAAACAAAATTTGTAAAATTTTCCAAAGCTGTTGATCACATTTATTCCCTGACCTACTGACCTACATTCTGTGTTTCGTCGGAGTCGTTTCTCCGAGAACGGTCGTTCGAAAAATTCATTACCGGTGACGTCACGGTTCTCTCATCTACTAGGCTATCAAATCGTGTTCATCGTCTCTTCTCTAATTTTTCTTACGGTTTACACATGCTCACTTTCTACAATGGGTTTTTGCGATTATGATTGTCTATTCCCTACCTGAAGATGTCACTGTATGTGTCCATAGGTACTTACGGATGTATGCCGACTTACTCCGCAACGCCAGCCGTGCCTCGGATGGCTTGAAAGGTCGTGGAACCGCCTGACCACCACGATGGTTGGCGGTCGCAGTGTGAGATGGTAGTGGTACACTACGGGGGATTCGTGGAGCCGGCGACCGACGGGTATTGGGTTGAAACCTCCTCAAGGTCGGGGCCGATCTAGCGCATGGAGCGATCGGATGATAACGACGCCGCTGTTCGTGAGAGGTCGAGAGGGAGAGTATCACGACCTGTGAGGCTTGAGCATGCAGTCGGCAGCGGTTACGAAACCGTCTCACTATGTGGGAGTTCCTTCGGCTCTTCTCGGGCAGTGGGTGGTGAGGTTAGGTCGACTGTGGACCAACTTCGGGAATGCTTCGGAGAGTGGTCTTGATTGACGGACCACAGCTCACCGTGGGAAGCGAAGTTTCACGTGAGTCAAGGAACGATGTCGCTGGCGTGGCAACCTTTCCCCTGCTAGATCTCTCGCAGTGTTGTTAACCACCTTGGTGACGTTGGTGGACGGCGAGGCCGAGAATCCTTCACGACGGCCTACGCACTCCAGATGGCCTATAGTGGCCCGCAGCCACGAGGCGATAGGCGCACCTAGGCGAATCGTCCCAGCTTCCTTCTGCCCTGTCCTCACACCCAATTAGTTTTCCGGCGAGGGGCCGACACCACCGTTCTTGTTCCCAAACGGGATAACGCCACGTGCTGGCTGAACAAAAATTGACACATTAGGACACATTTTCTTCTACCAAAGTACACCATATTTACCTTGCTCGTTTTTTCAGTGATCTTAACGATTAATTTTTTTGTGTTTCTCACTTTCTACTATTTGTACCTATTAGAAAAATTTTGTAATTTATAACTTGCTTCTAATTTCCTCTCACTCGGAGACTTACGATGATCAGTAGTAATTTCTCACACGACTTACGTTTTTTTTTCATATATTCTACTCAGTTGATCATCTATGGAATAACAACTCTGGAAAACAAGTTAATTAAATTAATTTCACGGTTAAACTGCTTTTAATTTTCACTATTACTTTAAAGAACTTTGAATAATTTTCTCTTTGCACTCTAATCTTCATTAGCTGTTTTCTTCTCGGCGGTCTAACAGGGAAAGACCGATCATAGTTCTGTATTTCACCATGAAACCTAGTATGCAGTACTAGATTTTATCCATTTCCGCATTCCGTATTCTATTGATTTCTTTTTATAATTTTCTTAGCTGGCTTTTTGGACCTTTTTAATTACCCCCAGAACGAATTTCCTCACTTAACTAATCATGCACCATTGATTCGAGCACTTTAACCTAAATTCAGGCGAAACTTATCGTTTTCGCTTGAATCGAACGTTGTGTAATTATTATTGAAACGATGTCGTTTCAAATTTTCCGGGAAATTCCTAGAGAAAATCCCGAAGAACTATTTATAGAATTTACCAAGAACTCCTGGAGAAAGTCCCAAATGAAGTTCTGGAGGAATTTCCGAGGAAATCATGGAATAATTCCCGAAAACTCTTGCTGGAATTCTCGGGAAACGTTTTGAATGATTAACCGAGAATTTCCTGAAGGTCTACTGCGAGAAATTCTGAAAGACTCCCGGAAGCATTTTTAAGAATCTCATGGTAGAGTTTCCGAGGAACTCCTGGAAGAATTCCATGGAACTTCAGAAAGAATTCACGAGGAACTCTGGAGGAATTCTTGGAAGAATTCACTAGGAAATCTTAGAGAATTTCTTGTAAGAAGTCCTGAAAAACTCTTGAAGGAATTCTGAAGTAATTTCTGGAGGAATTCTCGAGGAATCTCTTGAGGAATCTCTTGAGGAATCTCTTGAGGAATCTCTTGAGGAATTCACGAGGAATTCCCGAAAAAAAATCCGGAAGTATTCCTAGGAAACTCCTCTCCTTTGGAATTTCCCACGGAACTCCTTCAATGATTCCCGAGGAATTTGTGAGATATAAGATGTACAGGATAAAGCTGTGATAAAGAGAATGATCACAGCAGGCGATATAGTGCATTGGAATGTGATGCGAACTGTCAAGCAGACAATGTTAGCCAACGTCAGCCTGGGTAAGTTATGTGTGCTGCACGTGAGGGGTGATTCCTTCCCAGAGAAATCCTAAACTCCACAGAATTCCTGGAGGAATTCTCGAGGCACTCCTTGAGGAATTCTCGAGGAACTCCTGGAGGGATTCACGTGAAATTCCTGGTGGGATTGACGAGGAATTACTGCGGGAATTCCTAAAGGAAATCCCGAGGAACTTAAAAAAGAATTCATGAGAAATTCTTTAAGGAATTCATAGAGGAACTCTTGGAGGAATTCATAAAGGAACATCTAAAGAACTCCTGGAGGAATTCCCGAGGAATCCGTGGAGGAATTCTCGAGGAATCCCTTGAGGAATTCGCGAACAATTTCCGAGAAAATTCTGGAGGTATTCCTAAGGAACTCCTGGCCTTGAGGAATTTCCAAGGAACTCCTCGAAACAATCCCGAGGTCTCTCTCTCTCTCTTCTCTCTTCTTGGCGTAACGTCCTCATTGGGACAAAGCCTGCTTCTCAGCTTAGTGTTCTATGAGCACTTCCTCAGTTAATAACTGAGAGCTTCCTCTGCCAATGACCATTTTGCATGCGTATATCGTGTGGCGGGCACGAAGATACTCTATGCCCAAGGAAGTCAAGGAAATTTCCTTCACGAAAAGATCCTGGACCGACCGGGAATCGAACCCGTCACCCTCAGCATGGTCATGCTGAATACCCGTGCGTTTACCGCCTCGGCTATATGGGCCCCCGAGGTATTCCTTGTGGAAATCCTGGAGGAATTTGGTAGGAACTCCTAGAGAAATTCCGGAGGAACAACTGGAGAAATTCCCAGGGAACTCCTTGAAGAATTCCCGAGGAACTTCAGAAAGGATTAATGAGGAACTCTTGGAAGAATTCTTGGAGGAAATCTCAAAGAACTCCACAAGCAATTCCCGAGGAACCCGTGGAGGAATTCTCGAGGAATCCCTTATGTAACTTTCGTGGAATTTCCGAGAAAATTCTGTAGATATTCCTTAGAAACACTTGGCCTTGGGGAGTTCTCGAAAAATTCCCGCGGAATTCCTTGAGGAAATACTGGAGGAATTCCTTGGGGAATCCTGCAGGAATTTGGTAGAAATTCCTGGAGGAATTCCAGGTGAACAACTGAAGGAATTCGAAGGTAACTATTGGAGGAATTCCTGAAGAACTCTTGGTGTAATTCTCGCGCAAATCCTGGAAGAATATTCTGAGAAACTCCTGGAGGAATTCCCGAGGAACTCCTGGAAGGATTTTCGGTTACTTCCTAGGGGACTTCTGTAGCTTTTGCCTGGAAGCTTCTGGAGTAATTTAAAAGCTCCTAGACCAGTTTTCAGGGAACTCGAACAAAATCGATGCAAGCGTCGGACAACTTTCAAATTTTCGAAAGGACTGTTCAATCAATGTACGATAGGAATGTTTGGAGTGTTACCTTTGTTTGTTTGTGGTAAAAGTATTTTTTATTTCTCGAAAATTAAACTTTGATGCGTTTGCGCCTTCCCTAAATATAAATATTTTGGCTCAAGTTCGGAGATTTTGTTTCAAGTAACTTAAAACTAAGAGAGTGGGTTCTTCAGTTAGCCTAGTGGTTAAGGCTATGGATCGCCAATCCAGAGACGCCGGGTTCGTTTTCCGTTCTGGTCGGGGAACACTAAATTGAAGAGAGGCCGGCCAAGTTCCAGTGGGAACGTAAATCCATAAAGAAGAAGAAGAAAACTATGAGAGCATATGAATTCCAATTTTCAAAAACATTCGAAAAGTAAGCCGCACCTAAGCCGCGCACCGTATTGTGCTTAGAGCATAGATGGATACTATCAAAAGTGAACATATATACATATTGCCAATTTTCGTTGTAGAAATCCGAAATACGAGTTGAATTTTTTAAAATAGTGGGGTAAGCCATTTTACCCCGTTCCGCGGTGTTATCTGAAATGAGTTTTGTTGTTACTCTGTATTATAGAATCGATATTACAGTAGCCGTTTTGGTATCACTTAGGCCTTCGCTTCTTAACTAAATCAATCAGTTGCATTAGGGGTTCACAATGCAACTCATTTCGGTTGAATTTATGAATCATAATGCAATTGTTTAATTGACAATTAAAAGACAATTACACCGTCTTCGACCTTGCGGCCTCTACAGACTGAACACTACCCAAGCAACACACATGTTATATAAAAGTTACGACAGCGCAAGTTTTGGTTGTATAGAAGTTTATTTTACGTTATTTCAACACTATGTTAGAATTACGTAAAATAAACTTCTATACAACCAAAACTTGCGCTGTCGTAACTCTATTATAACAAGTGTGTTGCTTGGGTACTAACATTTGACAACGGACAACATATATAACACCCAGTGGCCCAGTGGAGAATTTTCCGTTTGACGAAAAGTTTTCCCCGACTAGGGCGGGAATCGAACCCTCACTCCTAGGCTTACGAGACACCTAAACGACTGACGCCGCTAACCGCTCGGCCACGAAGCGTTGATTGATTGGTTTCCACGATTAGATTTTGGAAAAGTGACGGTTAGCACGGCTTGCTTGATTCAAATTTCGTATCTAGCATGATCGAACACGTGAGTGTTACCACCACACCGGGAGGCATGATATATTATGGCATGGAAATGATCTTATCCGAGTAAATAAATATCATTGCAAAAAATGTTTTTGCAAAACTCGATTTTTACGCTTTAGCTTTACACAAAACTTATAATTTTTGCAGATATTTTAGAGTTATAGTTGTAATTTCATGCTTTAGCAATACAATAATTTACTTTTAGGGGAAGACCTCAACATTCTCTTCTCCATTTTACCTTAAATTTAAGATCCTTCAAATACATCGGCCTGTGAGTTGGCTGATATTTGTAAGAGACTATTACTACTGATATTTGAAAAGAAGGGAAATACATTTCTCAACAACTCGTTTCTATAAAGGAGAGGGAGAAAATCGATACAAAGACACTACATAAGAGAGATAATTGACCAACTTTTTTTGAGTCACCCCATATTACGGTAAGTTCTAACGCCGACATTTAGCAAAAAAGAACATCGTTCTCGGGACCTAGATACTAATGCAAGGCAGCCAATCTCGAGCTCACAGGCAAAAGTTAAGTTACATAAAAAGGATTGATTGAGAAGCCGTTTAGTCCACAGTCGACTGACTGGTCGAGGCTGGCAAGGCGGGTGCGTGGTGATTCGCGCCAATCTGATACATGCAACACGTTTTAATTCTAGTGCACCGAGGTGCGCTACACATTTACGCTCCGAAGTTGGACGGCGGCGGATGGAAGCCTATGTGTTTATTTTTACGTGATGCGTTTCTCGGTTCAGATCGATGGATACATTATGCAACACATGTAGGATTGTAGGTACGACGTACGTACATACGCCCGCCCGAGATCAAGCAGCAGAACTGGTTTCCCTTTCATCGATGCTGAGGAGGATAATCTATAGGTTAAACCGTTCACTCTAATAAGTAGGTCGCGTCGTCGGTGATTTGCATGGTACTGACCAGTGCTGAAAATTTCATTTCGTCATATCTAAATTCAACCACCTACAGCTCATTTTAGAAGCTGAACCTGAGAATATGGTATATGAAAAACTTGTACATACGGCTAAACCAGTTCTGCAAGAAAGTCACGGAAAAACCGCTATTTTCCGAATTTTTAAGATAAATGTCACGGACTACCTTTGAAAAATGCCAAACGATATTCACTGTGAATATCATTGGCATTTTTCGAAGGTAGCCCGTGACATTTGCCTTGAATATTCGAAAAATAGCGGGTTTTCCGTGACTTTCTTGCAGAACTGGTCTAGCCGCACAAGTTTTTCATATACCATATTCTCGGGTTCAGCTTCTAAAATGAGCTGTAGGTGATTGAATTTAGATATGACGAAATGAATTTTTCAGCACTGGTACTGACTACTGGTTGGTGGGTCCCTCATTATAAGGACTAGATGTGATCAATGACAGAGTGATTACATGTTTAATGGCCAATTGAGATCCGTACCTGAAATGAAGAAAAAAAAAGAGGTAAATTAGTTTGCGTTCATATTGTCAGGGGAAGGGCATCAGAAAACTTTAAGGTTAGTTAATTTTAAATAGCTTCATTGAAGAGTAATTACAGGTATACCTCGATTTAGTGGACCCTCGATTATGTAGACCCTCGATTTTATGTACTTCGATTTTATGTACATTTTACCTCGATTTTATGTACATTTTTTTCAATGGTATTTTTTTTAATATTCAATCAGTTCAAAACTTGCAGTTTGTATCATGAAGGCTTATAATGCAGGGGTTTTCAGCCTTTTGACACGCGGAGTACTTCATATCAATAAATTGTTTTGTGGGGCACCCATATTAGCGCCAAAGAATACCTCACGACATACTTTGTTCTATATATTTACCGTAATCTCATACTTCCCTTTCTGACTTCATTTTATTATAAATATCCCTAGCGGAATATATAGGGTGATTTTCTGGCTATATTTTTTACAGATCCCTTAGCAAAATTTTTGGTGGATGCATGCAAACTGCTCATTCGCCAGACTGTCCCTCAAAGTTTTTTTTACAAACTTTTTTCAACATTTTTTATGACTTCCTCACCGAGAATTGTATTATATTCCTGATATTTTTGGTAGATGCCTGCTGATTGAATTCCAAAATTTGTAGCAAATTCTATAAAAAGGTCATTGTAATGCTTCGACTGATTACTGACAAGATGTGTGATAGATTATTTCTAGTGCTGTCATGGTAGAATCAGATCTAGTTAGTCAAGGTTTCCCGACTTCAGCGTCCCTTCACGTGTACATTACCAAGGAAGAATTCCGGGAGGAATCTTTGAAGTAACCGCTTGAGCAATTCTTGAAGAAATTTCTGGAGCAAGTTCTAAAAGAATCCATAGAACAACTTTAAGGGCCCATATAGCCGAGGCGGTAAACGCACGGGTATTCAGCATGACCATGCTGAGGGTGACGGGTTCGATTCCCGGTCGGTCCAGGATCTTTTCGTAAAGGAAATTTCCTTGACTTCCTTGGGCATAGAGTATATTCGTGCCTGCCACACGATATACACATGCAAAATGGTCATTGGCAGAGGAAGCTCTCAGTTAATAACTGTGGAAGTGCTCATAGAACACTAAGCTGAGCAGCAGGCTTTGTCCCAGTGAGGACGTTACGCCAAGAAGAAGAGGAGAGGAGAGGAGAACAACTTTTAAGATATCCCTGTCTTCCAGCCTTTCCATAGCAATCCTCTGTGGAGATCTGCAAAATCTGTAGAAAAATTTCTGAAGTAATCCTTGGAACAATTTCTAGAAATTAAATGTCTTAAAGCAATATCTAAAGAAATGTGAATAAATTTTCTTGTGGAACTTCTAAAGCAATCCTTGGAGACAGTTCTTTCGAAAGCTTCTCAGAAAATTTTGAAGAAGTTTTTAGTCTCTGATTCTCAATGTATCCGTGAATCATATTCTAAAAATGTTCATGGAACCTTCAAGGAAGGTTTTCTAGATAAATGCTTTGAAAAAATTCTGAAGGAATCTCTATTAATGAAATCCCAAAATAAAAAAATCGTAGATGAATTTCTGTAACAATCTATCCAAGATTTTTTGAACCCATGCAACATTTTTTGAAGCTATCCGTGCAAAAATTTCTTAAGGAGTTTTTGGAGAAATTGCTAAATAATATTCTAAAGTCTAGAGGAATCCCTAGAAGATCCTGTGAAAAAAATTCTGACTGAATTTCTTTCAGATTTAGTGCATGATTTTTTGAAGTAAATCTATGAGCAGTTTTCAAAGATTTTTCCTGGAACTCGTGGAAGATTTTAAACGAATCCTAGGATGGATTTTACCACGGCCCATGAAAGAATTATCGAAAAAAATCTGTGAAAGTTTTTTTTCTTAAAATAATGGAGAAATTTATAAAGAAATCTCTGGAGGAAAATCTGTAGATATTTTTAAAGAAATTATTAGTCGAATTTATAACAAAAGTCATGAGAGATTTTCTGAAGGAACCCCCGGGGTAGTTTCTACAGGAATCTTTGCAAAAATTCTCGAATGGATCTCACATTTTTTAAAGAGTCTCAAGAGGATTTTTTTTCTGATAGGATATCAGATTCATAAAAATCCCTGGAGCAATTTCTAAAGCAAACCGCGAGGATGTTTTGAAGTTAATCCTTGGGAGATCGTTTGAAAGAATGCTTAAAAGAGTTTCCGAAGGACTTTTCGGAATAAAATCTAAAAAAGTCTCGATAAAAAAAGTTAGATCTCTGAAGGATATTATGAAGAAATCCCTGGAGGAATTGCGACAAAAAATCATACATAACTCATTCTGAAACTTTTGCCGAAATCACTAGTGACTAGGCAATTTCTATATAAATTGGAAGTTGCTGTGGGATTTTTTGGATTCCCAAAGTGAGTGTGATTTTGGTGGCGAAGTGTAGAGGCCGCTTTTTTTCATTCGGACCGGCCGCGTCGTCGTCGTCGTCAATTTGAATGTGCACATCGTACCCGTGTATAGCGGTTCAGTGTGATTTCGGAGAAGAGGCCAGTTAGTGGAAGATGCTGCAGCACATACGCACTGGACACTTCGAAGGATGTTTATTGGCGAGCTCTTTCCATTTTATCATAATAATTAATGCTAAAGGATGTATAAGACTCTGCTCTGGTTTTTGTGTATTTATCTAACTAATATTGAAAAGTTCGTCACGTCATGTGTCGGCGCTAGTTTTCAATGCACATTCAGTTGATAATAAATATTTTTCTTTTATTTTTCGCATTTACACACAAATTTGAATGGTTCGTCATCTTCGGTGTCGACATTTGTAATATTTTAGTCAAAATAAATAGATGGTTTGACTCAAGTAAAGGTTGCATGAATCAAATCACTTACCAAAGTGAATCCAAATCATGTGACTCTCCCCTCCCCACTAAGAAAAACTCCTTCCCGTGACAGTCGTGGAGAAAATGAGGTGATCTCGGTCTCTAGTAGCAACGTACGTCACACTAACATTCCTTTCCTTCCTCGATGACCGTAAGGACGTGGCCGGCGCTGTTATTGACTAATAAAGTCTGGAATTCTCGAACTGTGCACATTGAGAGCGGTAGCTACTCCCAAGCTCCGTTTGTTGGTTCCTTGTGCAATTTTGATTGTTCTGGTCAATCACGGAGTAGCAACTACGAATTGTACGGTCATCTATGCTCATGCTCAATCCTTGGAAGAATTCCCAAAGTAACCCCAGTTCAAATTTTTGAAGGAACTCTTGAAAAATAGTTTCTGAAGGAATTGCTCAGGAGAAATTTCTGAACACATGTCTAGAGATATTTCTGAAGGAATCTCTGAAAGCATTTATGTAAGAATCCATTGAGGAATTTCAGAAGTAAATCATAGAAGATGCTTTGGAAGAATTCTTTGTAAAATTTACAGAACAGAATGAATTTCTAAACAAATCTCTGAAAAAAAAAATCCAAATGAATCAATGGAAGATTTTTTAAAAGAATCCGTGATGGATTTTTTGGCCGGACAAGTTTCCAAAAACAAAAATACGAAGAAGTTTTACAAGAATTTCTGAAGAAATTTTTGGTAGATCTTCTAAAGAAAGCTCCAATAGATTATCCGAACGAATGCCTAGAGAAATTTATGAATAAATAACTAGAGGAATTTCTGAAGTAAACCCTAGGCGAATTTCTCAAACAATCTCTGAAATGATTTGTGAAAAATCATGCAGGAATTTGTGAAGCAGTTCTTGTCATATTTCGTTAAATAACTCTTTGTGACTCTTCTAAAGGAACACATGGAAGATTTTCTGAAATATTCTGTAACATGATGGTTTGAGGTGCGAAGTTATTCGGAGGCCGAAAATTCTGGATTCACTTTTTGTTTAATGCTTCAGAATTGCCACAAAAGGCGACCGAGTAGATAGTGGCACAAACTTCCACTACTCATACAGAAAGATCGTTCGTCAAATACAGCACAACGAGTAACCATGCTCTACCAAGTGCTTGTCACGAATCTTTAAATTTCCGAAGGAATCCCTTGAGATATTTCAGATTGAATCCCTGGAGAATTTATGAAGCAAGTCGTAATCAAATTCCAGGGTAAATAAATCCTCAGAGACATTTTTAAAGGAATCCCTGAATGTATTTCTGATTTCTTCCATTTTTTGGACATTTATGGCAATAGCGTCCATATGTCCATTGCTTAAAATATTGGCTTTTCAATCAACCATACATAGTTTAGGAGACAAAAGCTTTCGATCGTAACAAAATAGCGAGATAGTGGTTTTTTTCGTTATTTAGCGAGAATTACTAATATATGTCAAAAACTTCGAGCCTTTTATCGAAAACTCAATTTCCATGCAGTTTTTACATGTTTTGGTACATTTTGGTATAAAATTTAAATAAAAATAAAATAAAAAAATTTGCTTCGATTTTATGTAAAATTCGATTTTATAGACATTTCAAAAACTGAAATGTCCACTAAATCGAGGTATACCTGTACTACTATCTTGTATTAATCGTATTTCAAGCCACTAAAAGTTCCTGGCCCCGGTAAACGATTGGTTAACCCTAAAAGGGATACCTGGGGTCCATTTGGACCCCAGGCGCTTTCAGAGCTCGTCTTTGATGGAACACACTCAGCGAGGTGGCGAAACTGAGGCCATGAAGGTATCCCTTTTAGGGTTAAGTAGAGACTTCAAATGTATCCCAAACTAGAACTAGATTTCGAACATTTGGTAACAAGTTTGGTAACCATTTGACTTTGGATATGGTCTAAGAAGATTACTAATTATGTACTTTCTGCTTGTGGATAGAAATGCAAAACATTTCAACTTTGCATAATGAGCTTGATTGACCGCCCGTAGATGCTACTCCATCACACAAGGAACCAATGAGATTATCTGCCGGGGACTAGCAGGCATCATCAGTGTGTGAGCGTTGGTGATCTTCTATTCTTAGGGGACAATGGCGCCTGCCACGTCAGGTTGCAGGTCAATGTGGGGAAGGGGAAGGAAGTGATGATTGCAATCGTTTGTATCCACCGAATATGCCTCTGCGTCTGCACAAACAATAGAGGTAATAAACTATAGAGGAAGAATGTCGCTGGCGTCGCTGCCGAAACATCTCTTGCTGGCGGAGATAGGCCGGGCTATAAATGTCAAAGCGAAAAAGTATGCAGTTTGACAGATAGATACCCGACATGTTTGCGAGCGAGAACAAAGGGAACAGCAGCGACATTCGTCCTCTATAGTTTATTAAGTCTATTGCACAAAATCATGTGGATGTCGGAGTATTAGTGAGATATGATTGGCAGAGGGTTCACACATTGGTGTATGGATGCCAGGCGTAAGTTTAGTAAGTTTAGGTGTAAGTTTAGCGTAAGATTAGTACGATTGTTACTATGAAGCTTAAGCGGCACAGTTCACTTGATTGCATTACTTGTAGACGTTATCTGATAGATTGACACTGTGCTGTGAAAGTTCGAAGGGGAAGTTGGAAAAGGGAAACGACTTTTCAACCGTTTCTGACTATGAACATATGAATGTACATGAGTTATATATAGAGAGGAGAGTATAGAGAAAGTGTATACATAGAAAGATACAAAGTAGAAGGAAAGGGACGGGCCAGGGATTGAACCCAGGACCTTCTGCACATGAATCAGCCCCTAGACCACCGAGGCCATGTCAAAACATTTCAACTTTGCATAATGAAAAATTACCTGCAGAAGAAGTTGCTGTCTGTTGTTTAACTAGTCACAATAATAACAACCTACCTACGTCTTAACGTTATTAAAAAAAAGAACCGAAAGAGAAACTGTATCTCATAATCTATCTTATTCCACTTCAGGTAGATTTCAATAGATTAAATGAAGCTATAAATCAGCAAACACTAAAACACAGCATGAAAATGGCTGTCTTCCAACAGCCAGATGATTAAGCAAAAACGCATCAACAGCAGGAGGCACATCACGAACCTGCTGCTCCTGGATTTAGCACTACATAGTGGGCCCCATGCTGAATTGGAACGAAGGTGAAGAAAACTGAGAGCATATAAGTATGAATTGTTTGTGGCACACTTATGTAGACGGGTCATATGTAGATATCCAATCGAGACGGATTTCACTTTCATTTGAGTAATGACTTTTGAATCATGCACCCCAGGGAGTCATTGAAAGGGAAATGAGGTTAGATGGAAAGCGTGCTGACAAATAGTTATTGATTGCTATTCATGTATTCATGATTGATTGGCTATAGATCACAGTTCACTCTGCTGAAGATGACTGTCATAATGTCATTCCAAAATGTTTTTCCGTGCATCATTTCACGGTAGTGAAAAAATATTCGGTGATCGTCTAGATCCAGTCGTTACTTCTTCCCACTGAATTTGATTTTCCTTAAATTATAGTTTCTAAGAGACAATAGAAGATTCGTATCGAATGTCTAGAACCCAAAGGATGAGCGCATCCTTTAGCTGGGTCGTTTTGATGATGACCGATTCACGCTTATTTTTTAAGGGTTCACACCGGTAGTCAAAATTTTCAATTATGAGTTACAAATTTATCAGATTTTAATTTTCAAGTTTCATGAGAGTTACAAAAGCGATTTGGAGGTACTCTCGGATGTCACGGGAGTTCCTCAGTGTAGTCTCAAAGGAGTTTCAAGGATTTTCAAGGGTTTCAGGAGGGTTCCAGAGGGTTTTTCGGGTAATTTAGAGGGATTTTAAAGAAGTTTCACAGGTTTCCAGAAGCGTTACAATGCGTTTCGAGGGATTTCAAGGCGTTTCAGGCTTTCAACAGATATCAGGAATATGGAGCCCTATGGAACAGCTCTGGAACACATCTAAAACTTCGTGAAACCCCATGGAACGCCCACGAAACCTCCTGTTATGCCCCTGATACCACTTTAACACTTCAGAAACGACCCCTCCTAAAACCCACCTATGAAACCCTCTGGACCCCCTTGGAGACCCTAAAACACCCTTTGGGGCTGTCCATAAACCACGTGGTCATTTTTTGGGACTTTACAACCCCCCCCCCCCCCCTCTAATGACCACGTGGTTTATGGACAGCCCCTTTACACCCTATTGAACGCCCCTGAAACCCCATTAACACTTCTGGATCATCCCGAAAACCACCTGAAACTCCCTGGAACACTCAGAAAAGCCTCTCTGAACATCTCTAAAACCTCCTAAAACTCCAAATAACGGTCTTAAACCCCCATGAAAAGCCCCATCCCTTAAAGACCCCAGGATCGAATCCTGAAACTACCTGGAACGTGGAGCGGACCTGGTGTGATGGTTAGAACACTTGACCATCACGCCAAGGACCTGGGATCGAATCCCACTCCCGATAAATTCGCAAAATGTGAGTTCTTCCTTCGGAAGGGAAGTAAAGCGTGGGTTTCGAGATGAACTAGCATAGGGCTAAAAATCTCATTAATTCAGATAAAAAAAAACTACCTGGAACACATTTGGAACACTCCTAACACCATTTCAAAAGTTCTTTTGCACCCTGCATGATTGACATTTTTGTTGTACTGTCGTTGAGGGTGAGAATGGGTCAAAAATACATACTTCCACATTCATTGTTCAATAACCTTTGCTTATTTGCATTAGAAAGCCCTTAGATCACTGGAATATGATCTTTGGTAATGCACGCACAGATGGAGAAAAAAGAAAAAAGAGTTCGCCAATTTTCCTCAAAACTGCAAGTGTATGAAAATTGACCTTCTCTCACCCCTTCGAGGGGGTGACAATGGGTCAAGGGAACCGAATTCATTCCGTATTGACAACAAAGGAAGTTAATAAAATTCTGGTCAAGATTGATACTACTCACCAATTATATATAATATGTGATAACTATGATTGTGAGAATCTAAAAAGTAATAATCCACCTAAAAGTGTCATGTTTCACCGAGCCTTAAAAGTGTCCTATTTCCAGATTTTCTCGAAGAGTTATCAAAAATAAAATAATTTCTCTAGAAACCTATTGTTTGACAGAAACTGCTGCCAACAACGAGGATGACACTTTAAAATGTTTGATTCGATATTCGCAATATTTGATGAGATATTTCAGATAATGTTTTGATCCAGTCTCAACCCTCTGACCCATTGTCACCCCCATACTTACCCTACCGATCAGGCTAAGGCCGAGGTGGCCTCTGATGTACATAGTAACCATCTCCATATCACTCGGTCCATGGCTGTTTGTCTCCAGTTCCGCGCTCTGATTGGGGCCGCAGATCTTCCTCCACTTGGTCGATCCACTTAGCTCGCTCCGCACCACGTCTTCTTATACCGGTCGGATGACTCTCGAGAACCATTTTAGTCGGGTTGCGATCTAACATCCTGATGACGTGATCCGCCCACCGTAGCCTCCCGATTTTCGCGGTATGGACGATGGTTGGTTCTCTTAGCAGCTGATGCAGCTCGTGGTTCATTCGCCTTCTCCAAGTCCCGTCTTCCATCTGCACTCCGCCGTAGATGGTACGCAACACCTTCCGTTCGAAAACTCCAAGGGCGCGTTGATCCTCTGCACGTAGGGTTCATGTTTCGTGCCCATAGAGGATGACCGGTCTAATCAGCGTTTTGTAGATAGTTAACTTCGTGATACGGCGAACTTTCATCGATCGTAGAGTTCTGCGGAGTCCAAAGTAAGCACGATTTCCTGCCACAATGCGCCTCTGAATTTCTCTGCTGGTGTCGTTGTCGGCGGACACCAGTGAGCCCAAGTACACAAATTCTTCAACCGCCTCGATTTCATCAGTTTGTCTTCGACACATTAATGACTAATCCGATTCGCCTGGCTTTACTCTTTAGTCTGGTGTACGTCTCCGCCATCGTCTCAAATTTACGAGCTATAATATCAATATTTTCAGCGAAACCAAGCAGCTGAACGGACTTCGTGAAAATCGTTCCACTCGTGTTAATCCCTGCTCTCCTAATTACACCCTCTAAAGCAATGTTGAACAGCAAGCACGAAAGACCATCACCTTGCCGTAACCCTCTGCGAGATTCGAAGGGACTCGAGAGTGTCCCTGATACTCGAACTTCGCACATCACTCGATCCATCGTCGCCTTGATCAATCGTATCAGCAGTGTTGGTAAAATCACACTCAAAGCACACTCATGAACCACTCCTGCGTGAGCAAACTCGCGCGCGATTCTGAATCATTTTCTCACGCGCGAGATTTTCATGCAAAATCTCGCTCTCACGAGTCAAGCGCCGAAATCTCGTTCGCTTGTAAAACGAATCCAAATCAATTTGAACGACATCCAATGTTGTTGTATGAGAGGTTTGCTTTTGTTCTACCATATAATCCTAAAAATTTCGATGTAAATAATAAGAACACCAAGAAATAACGCAATGAGTGAAATCGCGAGTCAACTCATGCATGATTTTTTCGGCGGTGATTTTGGCGAGTCAAGAATCGCGCGTGAAACAACTCAAGCATGAGATTTGAGAATTTGAGTTTTTACCAACACTGCGTATCAGTTTATCCAGGAATCCGTATTCGTGCATAATCTGACATAGCTGTTCTCGATCGATTGTATCATACGCCGACTTGAAATCTATGAACAAGTGATGTGTGGGCACGTTGTATTCGCGGCATTTCTGCAACACTTGGCGGATGGCGAACATCTGGTCCGTTGTAGCGCGTTTACCCATAAATCCAGCCTGATATTGCCCCACGAACTCTCTTGCAGTCGGTGATAGACGGCGGCTCAAACTTTGAGAGAGAATCTTGTAGGCAGCACTCAGTAGTGTGATCGCGCG
Organism: Aedes albopictus; assembly: GCF_035046485.1. Lineage (NCBI taxonomy): Eukaryota > Metazoa > Arthropoda > Insecta > Diptera > Culicidae > Aedes > Aedes albopictus. Next base: position 330,065,201 of record NC_085138.1, read on the forward strand.
GTAGTTCCCGCAACCCAACTTGTCGCCGTTTTTGTAGATGGGACACACGATACCTTCCATCCATTCCTCCGGTAATACTTCCTCCTGCCAAAACTTGGTAATGACCCAGTGTAGTGCTCTTACCAGTGCTTCTCCACCGTATTTTAGAAGCTCGCTTGGTAGTTGATCTGCTCCAGCGTCTTTGTTGTTTTTCAACCAGCCAACCTCCTCCTCAATCGCTTGGAGGTCAGAGGCCGGAAGTCTTTCGTCCTGTGCACATACTCCTAGATCTGTTACCACGCCATCTTCGGTACTTGAAACGTCGCCATTGAGGTGCTCATCGTTATGCTGCCGCCACCTCTCGACCACCTCACGCTCGCTCGTGAGAATATTCCCGAGATTATCTTATTGTCACCCCCAACAATGGTAATTAAAAAAAATACATAAAATGCAGTAGAAGCCTTTGCTACTTATCACGTAGATAAGGTCAGCACAGCCAAAAAGAAAATGTATAAGAGATAATCGAGAAGATGTTAATACAATCTGTATAAAGCAATAATAGGGTATTGGTTCCCTTATTAAGCATGTGGCTCCCATTTTCATCCTACAAAAAACAAAGGATTGAAGCGCTGTTTGTTTTGTTTCTTATATTTGTATTTTTTGTTAGAAGTGAGCACCCATGAAAACAAAAAGAACGGAATCAATCGGTGCCGTAATCGCTTGTTTTCGAATAGGATGAATATGGGAGCATGAGATTACTGATGGCACACATACCCTATATTGGTCGAATGCAAAATTAAATAATTAAAATTGCTATCCAATTCGTAATCGTGAATTATAATGCATTGCACAAAACGCTTCAATGCGGGAACATCCGTGGGTCACTTTTCGATGTCATGTCAAACAAACCATCATTGTACAACACTATTAATTGCTCGAATTGTGCACGACAGCCATTTGCGTTGATTGGTGTTCCGATGACTATAGGCAATTTCCAGTACATACATGGATTCGATTGGGTCTTAAAACGATACAGCAATTATCACAGCCCGGCCCACCCAAACCTTTCCGCTGCCATAACTCTTTTTAATGATCCGCAATTAGCATGGAAATTAATCTTGTCGGTTGATTTTGTTCGACTCAAGCACTTATACATACTGCCATGTTCGCAAAGCGTTTGGAAACATTGTCATTCGCCGTGGTGGTAGCGTAATTTACACGCAAAATAACACTTTCGAATCCTTCTGTGGTCAAACTGTGTAACCGAGTGAAATTTGCATACTACAATCAATATCCTGCTGCTGACCCCTCCGTCGTCGTCCACGTCGCTAAACCGTTACGGGCGAAAACATTAGACCCGGCTGAGTTCGTGTCCACAGCCCATCCAACACATGGCGGGCTGCCGTCGTTGGGGCCGCTGTTCTGCAGTTGCTCGGTCACGGTCCAATTTTACGCTATGGTAATTAATTGCACCCGTGAGACTAATTGAATATTTCAGCAAGATTAAACACACCATTAAGAGACTGCCTACGCCGACGAATGACCGTTTCGTCCGGCTGCTGCTGCTAGCCGTATAGCGCTTCTGTATTGAATCGAGTTCCTCGGATATCTATCTTAGCTAGCTACTCGAATAGCAGATTAAACGCGGCGGAGTTGTCTTCGGAGATGAGAAACGGCGAGGCGCGGAATGAGACGTATGTATTCATGTTCAGTATGTGTCACTTTGATTTGATGGATTACGACGTCGTTAAATGGTCAGTTAACAGAATTGAATTGACGTTCGATCACTAAAGTCATAATGTGGTATGCTCCGCGAAGTTGCCATACATCATGTTCAGTTCGACGTGTTACTTAACGGTGCGCTGAGCTCGCGTCATGCACTATGCAGTTAAATCTTCAACATTCCTTCTTTTAGGTTTGACGGATAAAGTAACATTTTGTTGGCAATAGTAGCACTTTCGTTCAGGGGCGTCTCGTGACCCGTAAAGCTGACTGTGCACTTGAAAAGTTTTCACATGGGACTGTAGTATGAATGGAAAACAGCAGGAACCTGAACTCCGCTAGACAAGCGAATCTATCGACGATTTCGTCGACAAAACTGCCTTGTTGTTTCAATTGATGAAACAGAGGGTTTTCTACCGCCATCAGTTGAGGCCTCTTAAGTCTTTGCTCGCTCATTGTAACTGAAGATAGGTTCTTATTCTTTTGAGATGGAAAAACTCCTTCCAACGGCATCAGTTGTAGACGTAAGTGTTATTATCAGAGGAATAAGCAGATACGTTTCTGAGAAGACGTCTTCCAAATTGTTCTTAGTAAGCACCTTAGCTATTTCTGCGACTTTTTTCGTGTAAAACATTCTCAGCTCATTGGTCAGCTGAACTTGAAATTTTGGAAGCGAGTGTAGACATTGCCCACCAATTGTTAAGGGATTTTTTCGGAATAACTTTTGAACTTCGAAGAATCCATTCAGAAGTGGATAACTGACACTGAAGAAGTGAAACACCCATTGCACAATTATGGGTCACTCTGTAGCTCTGTAACTTAGACGATTCGAGATGTGGTACAAGCTTTTCCTCAATCGACCGCCTGGCAAACGAATTGCTGGAGTAGATTGTCTACGATATCGCGCTCCATTTTCCTTTGAATGTTGCTAGAAAATAAAACCGTACGCGACGTGCAACTAGTAGTGAATGAAAATGCCACCCATTCAGGTCCACCCAAAGGGAAGATTCAAATATTACGTCCATCGTTTTTCGGGATTTCTAGACCCCCCCTCCACCCTCTGTCACGCACTTTTTCTATACCTAATACACGTACTGTCACAATTTTCTAGACCCCCCCCCCTTCCCCAAATGTTGGACGTAATTTTTGAACGTTCCCAAAGGCATGCACGCATGCCGAAAGAGTGGATGGGCGGCCTCCGTTGAATGGTACAAGTTCTCTCGCTTATTGCTCTTTCGCCTCGCTCTCTTGCTGAAGCATAGCTCAAATGCGACGTTGCCAAGCTTAGCAGCTTCCCCGCGAGCGCAAGCTTGGTGTAAGCAAACAATCTTTCCTTTCCTCCGCCACCGATGAGGCCCACGTCCATTGGAAGAAGTGCACAAAAATTTTACTAATACATTGCCAAAGCAGCACAGAACAGTCGAACACAAGTAAACACAGTTCTTGCATGCATATACAGCGCTCCCGTGTACTTCTGGAAGTGAACTGAGGCGAGATTTTTGGCGATGCTGTCACATGGATGTTACGCATGCTTCGGCATGGAGAACTCTGGCAGCGGCAGGGTGGTGGCATAGTGAGATTAAGTTGGAAAATTTACTTGATTCCTATTGGATACGCACTAGTATTTCATAGTGGTTTGTTCACTTGAAGTTGTGAACATCAAAAGGATCGAATGAGTAGTTTATATCGTTTGTAGCAAAATGTTGACATTAAAATGATTTATTTTAGTTTTTATCAACTGTGTAGTGAACGCAGTGGACCTATGGACGAGACGCCACTGCTTTCGTTGATTATGTTCCATATTCTGTTATATTCACATAAGCTGGAAAAGACAACCAAATACCATACGTGGATACACCCGAAACACCATTAAGGTAACGAGTCGGGAATGCCTAAATAGAATTTTTACCTAAATGAATTCAGCTCATTACCTAAATGGATTTCAAGGTTGCAAAGAAATTTGAGAAGGGCAAGTGGTTTGATATGTAAAGGGAGAGCTGATCAGAGGGATTTCAAGGGACTTTTGTAGAGGTTGGAGCGGGAGTTTGGGGTGATGGAACTGATCAGAGGTATTTTAGGGCGTTTCAGGAGGTTTCAGAGGGCTTTTAGGGGGCTTCAAAGGCTTTCAGGTGAACTTTATGGGAGTTTCAAAGGTGTTTCGAAGCGTTTCAAGGCGTTTAGGGCGTTTCATGGCGTTTTAGTAGGTTTCAGAGGTATTTTAGGGGGCTTCAGAGGCTTTCAGATGCGTTTCACATGGGTTTTATTTGTGTTTCAAGGCGTTTCAGAAGGTTTAAGAGAAGTTTTGTGGGGCTTCAGGTGAGTTTCAGAGGCGTTTCAAGATGTTTCAATGCGTTTCAGGGCGTTTCATGGCCTTTCATGAGCTTTCAGGAGGTTTCAAAGGCGTTTCAAAGCGTTCAAGGCGTTTCATGGTGTTTTAATGCGTTTCAGGGCGCTTCAGGAGGTTTAAGGGGTCTTAAGGGGCTCGCAGGTGAATTTCACGGAAGTTTCATGGGGATTTCAAAGCGATTAAAGGCGATCCAATGCGTTCCAGGAGGATCTCAGGTAAATTTCACGGAGGTTTAATAGGGATTTCAGAGGCGTTTCAAAGCGTTTCAATGCGTTTCAGTTCGATTCAGGAGATTTCACAGGTGTTTTAGGGGGCTTCAAAGGCTCTCAGGTGAATTTCACGGAAGTTTTAAAGGGATTTCTAGGGATTTCAAAGCGTTTCAAAGCGTTTCAAGGCGTTTCAAAGGTTTGCAGGTGAATTTCACGGAGGTTTCATGGGGGATTCAGAGGCGTTTCAGAGTGTTTCAAGAGGTTTCACAGGGGTTTTAAGGGGTTTCAGGGTTTTAAGGGTGAATTTAACGGAAGTTTGATAGTGATTTTAGAGGCGTTTCAGAGCGTTTCAAAGCGTTTCAATGTGTTTCAATGCGTTTCAGGGCGTTTAAGGAAATTTCACAGAGGTTTTAGGGGACTTCAAAGGCACTCAGGGGAATTTGATGGATGTTTCGTAGGGGGTTTAGAGCAGCCGCAAGGACGAGGCCAGGACAACTCTCGACTGTTGGAGGATTGCGTCAGTCTTGTAGAAAAGGCAGATACAAGTCTCCAATCTTTGTATTTGGTATCCGAAGAAGAGAGGCAATCCTCACAACTATGGTCAAGGGCTGTACTAGCTACGAAATTTGTGCGACCTGCTTACTTTTCAGCGGTAACCAGGTAAATGATTAAACCATAAACATTTCTCATACGCTTTTTCGCCAAGGAAAGCACCCCATTAAACCCTACCCAATTTCCAACTCCAGATAACTTTGAAATGGGCCAAGTTCTTGGACATATTCTGAGTAGATATCTTATCAACATTTCCTTCCCATCCCCGCTGATTGTAAGGACCTGGCCTGGTGTCGAGAGTTCGTTAAATGGAAGGTTTGTCAAGTCCCAGGCAATTTTTCTGGCGCATTAAACGACTCAATCGACAGCCACCCCAGGATATGTACGGTCGGCTATGCTATTCTATGCTATGCTATGTTTCGTAGGGAGTTTAGAGGCGTCTCAAAGCATTTCAAGACGTTTCAAGGGTTTTAAATGCGTTGCAGGGCGTCTCAAGAGGTTTAGGAGGGTTTTAGGGGGCTTCAGAGGCTCGCAGGTGAATTTCTCGCAGGTTTCATAAAGGTTTCTGAGGTGTTGCAAAGCGTTTCAAGCAGTTTCAAAGCGTTTCGAAGCATTCAATGCGTTTCAAGGGAACCTCAGAAGTTCATGGGGTTTCATGAGGGTTTTGGAGTCGTTTCAATGCGTTTCAGGTCGTTTCAGGAGGTTTCAGAATGGTTTCAGGGAGGTTTATAGGCTCTCAGGTAAATTTCATGAAGATTTCATGGGAGTTCTAGAGGCGTTTCAAAGCGTTTCAAGCCATCTCAATGGTCAGGGGAATATAGAAGCCCATTTAACTTTTCCTTTATTGCGTAAATCTTAGAGACAACCAAATACGTTAGTAGATCCGATGACCTATATTCAAGGAAGTCCTTGGAGATCCTAAAATGACAATGAACTCACCACTTGATAGCACATAGCTACATGAGGCTGTGTAAGCATAAATTATATTCATAATACTCCAATAGGTCACTGATTACGCTTGTAGATGGCCTTAACTCTAGAGAATTCTCGGATCAGCTATACAATCATAGAACACACCACTTGATAGAACATAGATTCCTGGGGCTATGCGAGTATAAACCTCATTTTTAACTAACAACGAACTCACCACTTGACAACACATAGCAACATGAGGCTGTGTGTAAGCATAAATTTCATTCATAATGCTCCAATAGATCACTGTTTACGCTTGTAGATCAGATGATCCAGGGAGTTCTCGGATACTCTTAAACTTTTAACCATTAAACACTCCGTAAAATCCACAGCTCAGGTGAGATTTGAACTCACGGCCCTTATTCGCTAGACAAGTGCTTTACCAACTAAGCTACCGAGCCAATTAATTACCCGGCAACTTAGTTGTCATAAGGTTCAATTCTAATCTCATCGATCTATATCATCTTCCCCTAAACCGCAAATATAACCATCTCTGTTGTACATATGTACGAAGAGCGAAAGCGATTTCTTCATTTTTTTTTCAAATGAGTGTAATCAGTTTCGTACCTTTTAATTCCGCCCTATGTTGCTTATCCTTTGACAGATACAGATCATAGGGCGGAATTAAAAGGTACGAAACTGATAACACTCATTCGAAGAGGGTATTCTGCTTAGAGGGTTCGAAAAGTCGGTACAAGATTTGTTCATTGTTTGAAACTGTTTGCTTATCGTACAGGCACCGCTTCCCCAACCACTTGTAGAGGAAGAACAATTGCTACCTGGAAGGCGATCAAACGCGTCGTTCGCATTCTGTTTGATACGACGAATAACTACGTAGAGCAGAGGTAGATGCTCGAAAACGACTCACACAAAGTGCAAAGGATGTTAGGGTCAATATGATCCAAACAGGCTCGCTGAACGTACACTACAACGTCATGCTGCGTCTAGCCTAACATCTTAGCCCGGGTAGACGAGAATATCTAAATCATATCTCAATTCGAACACTTTTTGCTGTCATAGCTCGATGTGATTTTGATGAGTTATTCAAAAATCTAATGAATATCGCACGAATAGCTCAAAGTGATATAATATCAGTTTTTGTTGTTGTCGAAATAGCTGAAAATTTCTACATAAGAACAAGTTTAGCTCTTCTGCACGAAATGGAACACATACCCATACAGATGGCTCATTGTTAGTGAAATGCCATGTGCCCCTTTCTGAGCTGTGGAAACGAAGAACCGCATTCCCAAGTTATTTACAACAGCGAGCCACAGTTGAGTGGTAAGCATCGCCGCCTGTGAATCCTAAGGTCGTTGGTTCGATGCTGGATGCTGACATTTTTTTATTTGTTTTTCTAGAAAAAAATGACAAATCTTGTCTGCTATTGTTTTGATCTTGTAAAATCTTAACGAGCTATTATTGAGTAGTTCACCATATTAGATTTTGCTATTATTTCTGTTCTTTTACCTCTTATATCAATGAAACCAATATCAGTTTTTGCTCTTCAGTAATTCAATCAATCATAACTGAATATGCTATTCATCAGATTTTTCCATCTACTCGGAAAGAGAGTTAAATAAGTGAAAGTGAACCAAAGTATGGCATCCAGTGACGTTGTTTCAATGAATCTATGACAAAAGGTCGAAAGACATAAGGTTGAAGGACAAAAAGGTCGAAGGACAAAAGGTCGAATGGTCAAAAGGTCGAATGGACAAAAGGTCGAATGGACAAAAGGTCGAATGGACAAAAGGTCGAATGGACAAAATGTCGAATGGACAAAAGGTCGAATGGGACAAAAGGTCGAATGGGAAGAAAGGTCGAATGGGAGAAAAGGTCGAATGGACAAAATGTCGAATGGATAAAAGATCGAAAAGGGCAAAAAGGTTGAATAGACTAAAGACAAACTGGAACACATGAAAAAATTATCAGAATTCGACAGAAAAACGTCGATTAAAAAATATAACCAGTGCTACCAAAATTATTCAACATCTTCATAGGAAAGTGTCTACTAAAATTTTCAATAGCTTATATGCAGCAATTTATTACCGCATTGCAATATTCCTTGAAAGAACAGCCTGTGGGTTGAAGAAGGATGAATCATAGATTGGAATATTGTCATTTGAAATGAATATTTCTGCAGTACAGTTAGAAAGAACAGCTATTGAAAAGAAGAAGGCAAAATTTCTGATTGAAAATTAAATCCCTAAGGAGTCAATAATTGTTTCAGTAACAAAAGTTAAGAGAGTCCTGAACAAAAAATCAAACTAAATTGCCATTAAATAAATACTACATAAACACAACTTGAAAGAACAGCCTATAAACAAAAGAAGGAAAAATTTCCTATAGAAATGTTAAAGGCTGAAATGCATGTAATTTCTATAACAGCACTACAATCTCTCAATGAGCGGCAACAAAGACTTCTCATTTTTTAAGACAAGGACACGTTCAATTCGCTCTTTTAAGGAAGCACGACACTAGACAGCGGACTATCATGCAACACCCAGTGGCACAGCCGAAAACTTTTCCTGACAGCTGCGGCGGGACTCGAACCCGCGCTCCTTAGCACGATGCGACTAAGTGCTTAGTGACACTAGCCGCACGATCACGAAGTCACACGGGCTTTTTGTCTTATAAGAGAGACATACCAGCTTTTGTCCCATTCGACCTTTTGTCCATTCGACCTTTTGTCCTTCGACCTTCTGTCCCAAAGCCGTTTCAATAAGTAGTTACATTAGAATTTTTCAACAATAAAACTAACGTTTTAGGTTTACAAAAGATAAAATTATCATTGTTTGTATATTTTCAGAAATTGAAGAAGTTCATGAAAAAGGTATTCGATTCCAGATAGTACGAATCCTGACGGTGGTTAAAGATAAAAGTTGAAACTTCTATTGTGAATAGTCTGTTCTATATTTTGGTATCACGAACCACAGTTCCACTACCATTCAAAGCAAAAGTGGCCAACAACGAAAATTTAGTCACCACCGACAAACGGCCAAAATCTTCCGCCATAAACCCATAATACACCGCACCGGATGGCACTTGCGGAGGACGGAAAGCACGGAAAGAGCAAAATTTTCCTGCCCCAAATGAGCTATTCGGGCTGGGATGTAACTTTTGCTTTCAGAACGCCACCGCGAACGGTCTGACGTTGAAGCCTATTTTGGTCTTTGTTTTGTCTCTTGGGCTCACTTGGAGCCTGAGGCTATAAGTTGAACGAACCGGCGGCAAACAATGGACACGAACTTTATTCCAAAGTAGGACTTAATTTAGGACGTTTGGTTTGGTTTTGGGATGTGGTAGATGGCAGGTAATTACTCTCTGTTTGCTGATGAGAATGCGAAACTTTTCTCACTGAAAATTAGTTGAAACAAAAGTTGAAAGCTTGAGATGAGCTTCTTCACTAATGGCTTGGTGTAATTAACGATTCAAGAATGGAATCACGTCTAAAAAACTGTTTTCATGAATTTGCGTTGAAGAGTATATTACAATGCATCTCATTCCGTCACAAGGGGCTAACCATTTATTATCATTTTTCGTATGAAACCTTAAATATTTTTTCAAACCCCCCTTCCCCCAAAAACCCTTACGTAATTAATGGATAGCCCCCAAAAAGTATGCTTTCCAATAAAATATATTAATCAGTATAATTAAAATGCAACTGTTGCACAACTATACTGCTTTAATATCATAATGATTGAAGGTAATGTTTTTGAATGTTTTTGAAAAGTATCCTAACAATCGGAATAGGTCGTTTTGTCTCTAAGCTCAATGATAAACTGAACATGTTATCCTAGAAGGCAATGACGACTATATCTGATCATCACTCTTCCTGCATAATGCATAAAACTGGGTCGCAATAACCCGAAGAAAATTAATTGCCATCAAATCGATGTCGAATGACCACTTTCCCCTCCGGTGAATCCTTCTTTTTCTTTCCAAACCAACCGTCAAAGAACAACCTTCTCCACTTGGTTCGCCCCAGGGGAGGCCACCGTACATCGGAGATAATAAACTATCAATCTGGTCAAATAAAACAAGCTGCAACAACTCCGTTTGTCGCTTCGGTAACGACGACGCAGTCAATTACCCTGCATGGACCAGCACTTTAAAACCACTTCTCAACCGTCGTCGTCGTATGGTGCTGGAGTAAAACGTGATACTGGACACTCGCATTCGCGTGGCAACGCAAGTCCACACAGAGTACAGACACAACAGCTGTTCGGTGGATTTCACGCGCGAGTTTATTGGAAACTAATTTGCCTAAGTGTTGCTTTCGGCGCTTGGCAGCGAAGATTAATGGCTTAACAACGCAAGTGGAGATGTGGGGTTGGCCGAGTTGGGAACAGGAAGCGAAACTGTGTGGAGCTTAAAGGTGCAGTGTGACAGTTGTCCAGGCGGTTGTTTTATGGGTTTCTTCTTATTATAGCCGTAACGTCTCAACTGTGACCAAAGCCGGTTTCTCAGCCTAGCGTTCTATAAGCTCTTTTACAGTTTTTAAATGCGAGCCTTCTTTGTCAATGATAATATTGCATATGTGGCAATGCCACATTATGGCATGCACGAATATACTGTGAATGGAAAAAGAAAATCAAGATAATTTTCATAACGAAAACTTCCTGAACTAACGTGGGTCAAATCCATAGTCGAACGGTCTGTGTGATTGATGGAATAGTTATGCTCAGATACTTATGAAGCCAGCTTGGAGCATCTTCGCTGATAACCGAACGCCCTAGGACCTAGCATTTCATGCTAAAGATGTCTATTGCTATCCTAAAGCTGATGATAAACCCTTGACATATCATGCAGAGAAGATAAAGGAGCGGTCAACACTTGAAAAGGTTTCCAAAGTGTTCAAACAAGTGTTTCAACTGGTGTCAGCTGGGTCGCTTAACAGCTGTTGAGAAGTGTGTTATACTGGCATTTTAGTAATCATCTTAGTGCTTAGCCCCACAAAGGCGACTTGAGAAATCGCAGAGGATACAAATGTGAACACTGTTTGTGGCTTTCTCACTTCATTTGTTGGCTAGGAAATTCGGCCACGCACTCTCGTCCCATGTAGATCAGCGTTTCATTTCTATCTGCAGCATTGGCTCCTCTTGTTTTCGCTCGCACAATCGCGGTTTTGGCGTTCCTTTGCTTCTTTATATTTCTCCAGTTGTCGTTAGTGATCAACTATTTTCTCTGAATGAATAGCTCATCCATATTATTAAACTGCATACACTAAGAAATAATTTCAGGGTATCGCCAACCAACCAAACACGCGCTAATAGCAGTCACTTCTCCCAGAATAGCATTCAGTTGCAATACCACGACCTGCCCTAGTAATGAAATGCTCATAAAACTTAAATTTATTCGTTCCGAAAGCACGAGTGCGTTCTTTGAACTAACCCGGCTCAAATCGAAACGTACACATTCGACAACCGGTACGTTCCCATTTACAATTATAGCACCTCGTCTCAATCGACCACCCGATTCCATCGCTGGCTGGGTCTAGCTGGTGGAACCCGGCGCGTCTTGAGAGCGCGAGAATGGAGTCGCACAATCCGGTAGCCAACCGAACCGACACACGATCAGTGTTGTACATCACACCAATTGCTTATACCTACAGAGAAGTGTATAGGTAACAAGCGCGTAATGATGGAGGAGAGTGGAATGTTTTCCGTAAATTTATTGTTTCACATTTCGTTTATCGCTTAGGTGCAATAAACGGTCGGATATTTTCATCTCCTTACCGACAGTCAGTGTGCGCGATGAGAGGCAGCACTACAGTCGGCACGACGCGCGATTTGCATATGGACCAGATGGTTTGTTGGAAGGTTTTCGGCTTGTACGTGTGGGTAAGCGTTGGGTATTTGGTTGATGATCTTTTCCGTGAACTCGTTCGGGAAATACTCTCTTCAAGTCAACACGATGGAAGGTAGTCGTGTATTCTATAAAATGCTTCCAGCCGCTTTTTACACACACACCCATTTCTTATTAATTAATTATTCTTTAACCCAACTACCATGGTTAGTGATATAATCTCAAGAATACTTGTCTATGGCAAAACGGAAGCCAAATCTGTTGCAAACTTTTCCAACTATAAGTTACCTTTCGAAAATCGCAATGTAAGGCTTGAACATTTCCAAATGCATGCTGTACAATTTGTTACATTTTTTGTTCAAGTTGGGACAAACCTACGAAATATTGGGTTGATTGTATGCAAATGTTATAACGTTCGATTGCTTTGACATTCATACTCAAAACAGAAACACGTGTTTGATTTATTCATCAAGATTTGAATTGCGAAAAAAAAATCCACGTGCTCCGGTAGGAATCGAACCCACAATTCTCAATTCGCTAGACGGGCGGTTCTTTCCTCCAAGCTACGGAGCCACTTGACAAAGCAGCTTGGCAAAGTTAGCGGATTCCGCCACCAGAGATGACGTAGCGCAAAACGAATGAATTTACGCTATACTCTTTCGATGTGGTGAAGCCCAGACAAGTGCCGAGTGTTATAGAATGGGCCGCACAACAGTAACGCGACTTCAAGCAGTTGATGTCCTTATATTTCTTGGCAAATCTAAACAGGAAGCCATGCTTCGATGATGCCTTGGCGACGACGTAAGTGACATGTCAGATCCTTGACAGTCGATTCGCGCTTCAACCGTACACCTTCCAAAGCTTAGTCAAAGTGGAGAATTGACATTTTACGGCCGATTGATATGACAGAGCAATTAGATACATTCAGTGACATACGATTTGATGAATAACATATCAAGTTATTAATGTTAAATACTATCACACCTCGAAATGCCCTTTATTAGGTGGCCTTAGGAGGCAAAATAACAAAAGAGAATACCTTAATTTTGTGTGAATAACACATAGAAAATATCAAGCCTTGTTATTCCAATAATTAATGCATACCTATTTTTTTGAGAGGTGAACTTGTTATGCAGAAGGTATTGAATAACAAAGTAATAACAATTCTTACTACTAATTTGTATTTTTGTTTGACGGCTTTATGATGGAATAACAAAACTTGTTATTCAATTATTTCACTGCTAAATCAACAAATACCACATGAATACCAAACTCTGCTCAAATACCTCCAATTGTTATTGCGATGTTATCATAACATTTTGTAGAATAATACAATACTAACAGCTTTAGTTATTAGAGCACAAGCTATTCTTTGCATGGTATTTGTAAGGTATTCCCTGCTGCTCGGGTACTCCAAAGGTTTCAAGCTGGTACTGTAGAAACGCTGCATCGGGACGTTGCTTAATCGTGAAATACAGCTTCAGGTCATCAGCATATCCCTTTCGTGACGGACCATAAAAGAATGATTTTCTCAAATTTTCTCTTATAAACTTAACGTCCTCTAGAATAAAACTTTCTTTAGTTCGGCTACTTTATCCACCTAAGCACATTTTGGGGTCAAATTAGGACCAGCACAATTGTGCAGGTCCGTCCTTAAGCCGGTCGATATTCTCTATGGAATTGATAAAAATTGCCTACTTTTAGGCGTTTTATGGTACAGAAGATTTATTGTAATTTTTAAATCACTGCAAAGTGTTAGTTTGTAGCAATTTAGACGTATAATTTCAAATCTAGGAACACGAGATCAGCTTGACAGGGTATTCAAATCATAGAAGTGAATAAGAAGAAGATAATAAGAACAGCAAATCCCGGTTCCAATCTAATTCATGATTTCGATAATATGGAGTAATATTATTCACCCAAGCATTCAAAGTTCTTTAAAAAATTCGTACAAGTTGATATCGTGTTCCTTGAAATGAAATCATACGTTTAAATTTTTACAAACTATCACTTTGTAGTGATTTTATAATTAAAATCAATCTTCTATACCATAAAACGCCTAAGAATAGGCAATTTCCGATGGAACTTGAACCGCCTTGGGGACGGAACAGCACAATTGTGCTGGTCCCACATTGACCACCCAGAAATCTTGTGCTTTTCAACAAAGCACCACTTTTTCTTCGCCGTTTTGCAGAACTACTCTTTTTCTATCGATTTTTATTTCTGCATACCTGGATTAAACAAATATTTATAAAAATACGACAGATAAAACTTTTTCAACTTCTAGGGTGATTGTTTACTTTTTGTTTAACTTATTGTGGCGTTTTTCATAAACAATTCCAACCAAAGCTGAGGCTCAGAAATACAAGTTAGAGTACTAACACGATCATAAAAAATATTTACATCACATATTTTGAGGAAAAAACAATTGAAAAAAATGTGTAAAACCAATGCCGAGAAACAGCACGATTGTGCTGGTTCGTCACGAAAGGGATATGGAAGTCTCTTGCATTCATATACAACAGGCAAAGAAACGGTCTAAGATGACTGCCTTGGGGAACGCCGGACCATACTGTCAACGGTGAAGAGATGGGGTCACCAAGTTTCACAGACATACTGCGCCCTACTGCGTCCAGTGAGGTAGGATCGAAGCCGATGTCAATTATCCACAGGTCCGGTTGAGCGTATATGTTTGTCTGTATTTGTCGCCAAAAATATGTAAACAAACCAATGAGTTGATCGCAACGTCATGATCGCCAGATATTTTGTTCGCAGCTTCTGGAATATGACGTCACTTTCGGCAACTTTGTGCGATTTCGCCCAATTATTATCAAACTTTCATGTACTTCGGATTTATCTTCATAGAATGTTAGAATTTCGGCTCTAATATATAAATGCAAAATTTGAAAGTATTCTATCGGGGAAAATTTGAGTTAGCTGAGTTTTTGGCTATTTTCCATACTAAAAATCAATAATTACTATTTCAGCCCAAAAAACGTCCCATACAAAATGTATGGAAAAATTTTTGCCGATGAAATATTTTGTAGTTTTCCGATTATGAATATATAGCTCAAATACTTATCATTTTCGAAGAAAAATCCGAGGTACATGAATGTTCGATAATAATCGAAATTTTGACACCGTGCGACGTGAAACACGTCAGATTAGAGGTCCTCGATCGTTTTGGAACATATCCGTGTTGATCCTCAGAAATGTATTGTGCGTAACTTTGAATTACTTTGTGCAGAACGATCAACTCCAGCAACTTCGACTTTGCAGCACTTTTGCAGCCTTTCTTGAAAACGGGAAAACGTGCGACTCCTTCCGGCAATTTGAGAAAAACGTCAAACCGTATGCCTTCGCAGCCGTACCGTTAAACGACTCTGGGTTTCGACACCCTGATTATCTTCGATTAATCACCGCAAGAAGAAGAAAAAGAAGAAGAAGAAGAAGAAGAAGAAGAAGAAGAAGAAGAAGAATGGATTCAGCTGGGTTCAGTAAGTATTTGGTCTAGTCCCATCGCAAGAAGAACACCACAACAATCGTGATGCCAATTGGAAGATTGAGCCGACACCAACATTTGGTGGCTCCAAAGAGGAACTATTGCTACCAACATCAGGGAAAGGTTGAAAACATTTGTAAGAGGAACGGCAATGGAATTAAAACAACGTTCAATGACAAGCGACGGGATACCGTCCTGGCTACATCCAGTGGAGGATTTCAAATCTTTGCCGGCAGAAATTACGACATCGTTAGTGATAGCGAACTGCACTCCCGATACAGGAAAGCTGGGAACATTCCGTGTGGCTTCGGTGCATCCTGCGGGTCAAGTTGTTCATTGACAAAGACGCTGCTGAATTGTGAACGGAGCATGTCCACTATAGCGGTGGTAGTATCACCTTCATAGGATCCATCAGTCATTGCATTTGGCAAGCTAGATTTTTTCCGTTGGTTGTTGACATGCCACCAAAAACTCTTGGGTTTAGTTTCCAGGCGCTGTAGAGACTATCGTTGAGGTGCTTGTATGCTCCATTCGCTTCCAAATAACTTGGTCTCGTGGTGTCCGTTTACTGTGCTGCCTTAAAGCTTCCTGTTCAGCTCATTTGAGATTTTGATGTCTACAAATTTTAACGAGCGGAGCCGGAGCATGCATAACCGAGCAGCATACTCATAGTTCTTCGCTCACAAATAAAAGCAGATCATTTCCATCTGTCTGATTCCGGCTGCGTTTCAAAGGTTTTTGTAAAGAGATCTATGAAAATCTTCTGAAACTTCCTCCGAAATCTCCCTTAAATGCTCTTGGACTGCATATAAGGCACCTGAGATCCCCAGAAACTCTCGTTACACGCCCCAGCCGCCTGCGTAATGCCTCTGAAAACCATCGAAAAGCCCATGAAACTTCCTGAAAATCCCCAAAAACACCCTCTGACCCACACAGAAAAAAAAATCTGAAAACTACATGAGACGTAAATATTGAAACGTTTGAATTTTCATTCGATTTCATTCGATTTTACCGTGACCGGCCCTAATTCTGCGCAGTCCCTAATTCGGCGCACTTTCTCAAATATACCACATAATCACGGACGCTAGTTCAATATTAGCTTCAAATATATTTTTTGAATATTGCTTCAATAGTAATGAAAAAGTTTACGAAGAAAAAATTTTCAAATCAACGATCATTATTTTGTAAAAAAATAAAATGATGTCGCAAGTACTGTAAATTGCCTGAAATCTGTGTCCATTAGCGAAACTGCTAAAAAGTTGCTTCATGAGCTGAAGCATTTTGCAAAATAAATAATGAAGAGAATGTCTGCTTCTCTATGCGCATCCTGTACTGCTGTCTTCGAGGAATCAAAATCGGCGAAAAACAATTGAGTTTTCTTCTTCTTTTTTTAATCTTCTTGTTCTTCTTAGGTGCGCAGAATTAGGAACCGGTATTAAATGGTGGTCCTAATTCTGCGCAGGCATTTCAACACTAAGTTTTGAACATATAATTAATAAACAAACATCATATAAATGCCACCATAGTTATAACTAGGATATTCTATGTTTCTAGCAATCCGGTGAAAGTAATTACGGCTCAACAAGTTAGTTTATGAACTTTGAAGGCTAATTTACGATTTTTGAATTTTTGATCTGATAGTTCGACCGGACTAACCACTTGTTTTAAACATTTGCTATCAACCTCTGGAGAAATTTTATGTATTCATGCATGCATTCGTCAAATGTGAGATATGATGTGAGTTTACATGGAATTTTCTTAAACAGTGGAAACCCTGGAGTTAGACAAGAAAGAAGTCTCAGTTTTTAAACAAAGATTGTGTCACCTTGTCATGGTGAAAAAGTTTATATTGCCTTTAGAAATGAAAGTAAATTTTACTAAAATGTGCATATGCGAATAACTAAAAAGCTTTACGTAATAGTATTCGATAATGCTACAAAATCCTTTTGTGTATTATGATTAAAATTCCCTTTGCTTAGTAATCAAAGTAGGTAGTATCAATGTTAAGGACATGCAAAGTTCCAATATGGTCGTAATGTCGTATAAAAGTTGAAAATGAAGAATTCAATTGAATTTCATCTATGAATCATGTTCTCATTACAATATGTTATCTTTTTAGAGTTTTTCCCATGTGCGCAGAATTAGGAACATTATTGCGCAGAATAAGGAATATTCCAAAAATGGGTGCGCAGAATTAGGAACAGAGACACACTTTAGAATTTTCATGATTTTACATATAAATTAAGTGTTTTGTAAAAGAATTATATTTTTCCCTCATTTACAAAGCTAATAACTATGTGCAGTCAAAAATTCAGCCAAATCGGTTCGTTTTGGAATTTGTTACAGCTGATTGAAATTGAAAAAGTCTTAGATGCGCAGAATATGGGCCCTCCACGGTACATAAAATAATTTCTTGCACGCAAATTTGTAAGCAAGTTCCCTATAGCAGACAACCTGTGCTTTTACAATCCAATGGAGAATTGTGTTGAAAGCGATGGACGTCAATTTGTTACAGAGAACTCTAAGCAAGGATCGGTAAATTCGGCTCACTCCATTCATATTCACTCCTCTTTGCTGAAGCGAATCGAGAAAGATGCAGCAAACGGATAGTCGTGATCAAACACGCAACTCCATCACCAGTAGGAAGCGATGCGCAAGCTGGTTGACATGGATATTCGTGGCCGATCGTCGCAGTTTGGATCGCAAGCGAATGAATGAATGGCGAATGGTGATGAATGCTGGTGAGCGATCGAAGCGGCTATTATCATAACTAGAAGAAAATTTCTGCATGTAATGCATACGTTTTTAGTGTATTGTTGTTGAAATGCTAGATTAGCAAAGAAAATTAACATTTTTTGAAAACTTCAAATATTCGTACGCGCAATTCACTCACGAATCGCATCACCTCTCCATCGCTTGCGATGCGAATGTGGACGAATGTTTAAATTCCATGTATGGCTTCCCACCGTTCGCCGGTGTTTGTTGTCGTGGCTGACAAGCAAACACACAAACTAAAGCGACAACCGTTCGCTGCTGACTGTATTCGAGTGTGGAAGAAGATGAAAAGTGGAAATCAGGAACCCTCTCTAAGTAACAATTTTGAACTGTGTAGGCTTCGCGACTCCGAATCACAGAACACACGAGAAGCTGAACCACTCGCACAGAGGCTTTGTGCCACAAGCCGACATGTGCCAGACAATCATGGGAATCTTCTCACGAGCGAGCGTGAGGTGGTCGAGTAGTGGCGGCAGCATTACGATAAGCACCTCAATGGCGACGTTGCAAGCACCGAAGGTGGCATGGTAACAGATCTAGGAGTACGTGCACAGGACGAAAGACTTTCGGCCCCTGACCTTCAAGAGATTGAGGAGGAGATTAGCCGGTTGAAAAACAACAAAGCCGCTGGAGCAGATCAACTACCAAGCGAGCTTCTAAAATACGGTGGAGAAGCACTGGTGAGAGCACTACACTGGGTCATTACCAAGATTTGGGAGCAGGAAATATTACCGGAGGAATGGATGGAAGGTATCGTGTGTCCCATCTACAAAAAGGGCGACAAGTTGGATTGCGGAAACTACCGCGCGATCACACTACTGAGCGCTGCCTACAAGATACTCTCCCAAATTTTGTGCCGCCGTCTATCACCGATTGCAAGAGAGTTCGTGGGGCAATATCAGGCTGGATTCACGGGTGAACGCGCTACAACGGACCAGATGTTCGCCATCCGCCAGGTGTTGCAGAAATGCCGTGAATACAACGTGCCCACACATCACTTGTTCATCGATTTCAAATCGGCGTATGATACAATCGATCGAGAACAGCTATGGCAGATTATGCACGAATACGGATTCCCGGATAAACTGATACGGTTGATCAAGGCGACGATGGATCGAGTGATGTGCGTAGTTCGAGTATCAGGGACACTCTCGAGTCCCTTCGCATCTCGCAGAGGGTTACGGCAAGGTGATGGTCTTTCGTGCTTGCTGTTCAACATTGCTTTGGAGGGTGTAATAAGAAGAGTGGGGATAAACACGAGTGGGACGATTTTCACGAAGTCCGTTCAGCTGCTTGGTTTCGCCGATGATATTGATATTATTGCTCGTAAATTTGAGACGATGGCGGAAACGTACATCCGACTAAAGAGTGAAGCCAGGCGAATCGGATTACCTAGTCATTAATGTGTCGAAGACAAAGTACATGATGGCAAAGGGCTCCAGGGAGGAATCACCGCGCCCGCCACCCCGAATTCATATCGACGGTGATGAAATCGAGGCGGTTGAAGAATTCGTGTACTTGGGCTCACTGGTGACCGACGACAACGACACCAGCAGAGAAATTCAGAGGCGCATTGTGGCAGGAAATCGTGCCTACTTTGGACTCCGCAGAACTCTACGATCGAATAAAGTTCGCCGTAACACGAAGTTAACCATCTACAAAACGTTGATTAGACCGGTCGTCCTCTATGGGCACGAAACATGGACCCTACGTGCAGAGGACCAACGCGCCCTTGGAGTTCACGATCGGAAGGTGTTGCGTTCCATCTACGGCGGAGTGCAAATGGAAGACGGGACTTGGAAAAGGCGAATGAACCACGAGCTGCATCAGCTGCTAAGAGAACCAACCATCGTCCATACCGTGAAAATCGGGAGGCTACGGTGGGCGGGTCACGTCATCAGGATGTCGGATAGCAACCCGACTAAAATGGTTCTCGAGAGTCATCCGACCGGTACAAGAAGACGTGGAGCGCAGCGAGCTAGTTGGGTCGACCAAGTGGAGGACGATCTGCGGACCCTACGCAGAGTGCGGAACTGGAGACAAACAGCCATGGACCGAGTGGAATGGAGGCGGCTACTATGTACAGCAGAGGCCACCCCGGCCTTAGCCTGACCGGTAAGGTAAGTAAGGGATCCCCTTCTTCAACTGTGCCAAACTATTTCTAAGCACAGTTTCCTTAACACCATCGACGGTAACAAGCGTTGTTAGTGCTTTGACAATGAAGTACCAGTCCGACAGGGTCCATTTGCATACTTCCAACAATAACAATTCGCCATCTATTCGGCATCCTATGCATCAACATCTGGATTTCTCTCTCACAATCTTTTTTTTTCGCTGGAGCTTTTCGAATGGTGATAACTGTCAGCAAAGCCGCACAGGAGCATTTGTGGTTAATGGATAGTAAAAACTAATTTGCGAAAAAATCAGGCCAATCATTTCAAAAGGTCCTATCTGCATTTGAGAGGCTCTCTTTGTTCACTTTCTCTTTTGCAATGTAATGGTACGATTTTTAACTACTTTTGCAGTACAAATCAAAAACGATTGTTCTGACCATCGTTCAATGCAGGGAGACAATCATAATACAAATAAACAGCTGATATATTGACGAAAGAGAGGGAAACCAAAGAGAGCCTCTCTTCTACAGATAGGACCTTTAGACGTGTTTGGCCTGAAATGTAACATGTTGCCATGAAACAAGTTCTACAATAATTATGGGCTAGTTTTAAACAGAAAATGACGACCAAAATCTCCTAAATAGAGCAGATTGTGATTTGTGTCTGTCTTGTGTGCTGAGGTCCTTCCAATATTTCACTTTTGATCAACTATTCGTCTTCAAGACTCCTCCCCGCAAAATTGAATAAAACAGCACGGTGACTATCACCGTCAGCGCCACAAACGTAGAACCACAGGAGTTCTCGTCGTCGTCGTCCTCATTCAGAGACAATGGATGTAATCGAAAAACTTTCGCTTCCTGACATCATTGGAATAGCAAAGCGGTGAGAAAAAAAGTTCTTCCGTGTGACAAACCGACGACGTGGCGGAAAAGAACGTTGGGCTACAAAAAATCCTTCTCCCGTTAACAAGGTGTAGTTCCGAGATTTTTGTACTGCTTCAAGTACCATCGATGACTGTCGGGGTTTGTGAATGAAATAAAGTTGGAATCAGAAAATGTTTGTTTATCGCGCTTGTTACTAACAGGGGAATTACCCTGTTAAGTGTGGTTTTCAAAACTACAAAATCGATTTTTGCTGGGGCCCGTGGCGTAGTTGGTCACGCGTTCGCTTCATATGCGGATGGTCATGGGTTTGATTCCCAGCCCCGGCACTTGCAATTTTTCGTCAGTTGCTTTTCCCCCGAGAGCAACTGACACTGACCCTCTTCTGAGCCCCATGGCTCAAACGGACCCGGATACCTGGATATCGGCGAACTGCTACTCATAATGGACCCCCAATCGGACTGGAAAGGAACAACGGCCATCCATCATCATCCTTGTGCTCATCATTCTACTAGGTATAAAGTAGAAAAAGTGAAAGCAGCAGAAAGGCAACCAGTTCGATAAAGTAGAATAGAATCTAGGCGCTGTACAAAATGTAAGTGCAGCTGTCAATTGAAATTGCTCGCGTAGTGCCCCAGTGGACAATAGAGCTGTAAATTAGGTTAAGTGATTAAGAATAAAAAAAAAATCGATTTTTATCTAACTGACCAAGTTGATTTTTTCTGACCACATCACTAAAAATTGTACCATACAGAAAAAATGCTCAAATTCTCTTATGACGAAATATAGCTTCTGGCAACAGTGACAATGATAATCTTAGCTGTATGAAAAATGCCTGGTTTAAGTTAGTTTCGACTCGTCTCTAGCTCATCGTCGCCGCTTACAAAGCCCCAACTCTTGAATGTATGATTTATGGTACACGCAGCAGCACCCCTTGAGGTTCTCACCGTGATAAGGAAATACAAATCTCACTTCACAGACACGGACTGTCAGTAGGTACCTACTCACTCCTTATCCAACCTTCCACAGTTGTTTATCAGCGCGCGGTTAGATAACTCGGAAACTCTCTATGATGTTGCATCAATCGTCAATGCTGACTGGCATATGGTGCAGCACGTGTTACAGTGTTTTCAACTGTCATCAAGTGAATTGTTAATTTATGAAAAATATTAACATTCCAATCATTCTAACGCTAACTGACGACGGTATCTGGCGGCCTCGGAATTTCTGGCTTGTGTATTTCTCCAGAATTATTTCATTTCGTTTGTTTACCGCCATACGCTTGTGGCCTCCGCCCTCGGTCGAGTGTTATGCATAACATTCTCGCGTAAACATAAACACCCTTCTGGCTTCGAATGATGATGACGTCGTTCATGCGGGCGGCACGGCGGTCGTCGGCAGCCTTGTGCGATCAAAGACCCGGCCTTTGAATGACGTCCCAGTCCGTCTCTACACCTCTGGGTACCTACCGAGCATGAGTGGGAGAAAGTGCATTCATAGTTGAATATTACAATTACTCAGCACCAAACGACCGCACACATCCATCCACCCCCCTCACCCAGTCCCGCCCTAAACCATCGGACGAGCGATTCTGGAGTTTGATGAATCGTTTGTTTGTGCGCTGTGGACTTCTGGGTATGGTTGAATGTTCGTCGAAGCGCGCGGGTATCATTACTTCAAAGAATTACGAAGTTTTGCCGCGAAGATGACGCGACGCGGCGAAGCTTGTAGACGGCTGCCGGTTTGATGGTTGGATTGGTACACAAATAGCGCCGCACTGTGCGCGCGCTGCTATCTTATGGGTAGCGGAATGCAAGCCGACAACGACAGGGAAAACGACGACAGCGTGATTGGTAGTTGTTATCGCAAATGTTAGCACCTACCGTAGTAAAGCTGTATGAGTTCATAAATAACGGGGACTAAAATTGCGAAAACAGCGATCGATGATGGGTGGGAAGCACCGATGAAATGGAAGACATTCAGCACGGTGAATAGGAAATACCATTTGTAATCAATTAGACAGCAGATATCAATTCGGTTGACAGCTTATATGATATACTTGTCACAATGATTGACGGCTCCATAAAGTCGATGACCTGCACACAAGTCAAGACCTCAATAGTCATTTAGAACTGGTTGAATACCTGGGACAGGAGTCCTGGGGCTTGACGAACTCCATTTCTGTGAGTCAGCCAGGTAGTGCACTAAACGGGGTAACCCCAATTCAAGGTGTCAAGCGACTCCCCAAGTAACAATGAATGCTGAACAGTGAGAGTATTAGCTGAACAATAGCTGGTTAATGGTGTCAATGGCTGAACACAATGACAGTTGAATATCGGTCTGAAGTATGGCTTATTCAACCTCTTTAATCAGCAGTACATAGATGGCTGAACATCAAGTTGAATAGAATATTATTCATCTGGGTAACCAGCTTTAAAACATACACCAGCATGCAGAATTAATCATCTGTTGTTCAACTTTTAATCAAATAATTTTTGACTGCTGTCCCAAGCATGTTTTCGTTAAGTCCACATCGCTTCTTCAGCCTCAATACAGACATAGTTAAACCTATGTTCTTGACTATTCAGACACAACAAGTAATGCTTTTGTTTTCGAGGATATGTATACAACTGTGTGTGGTGTAGGTGCTAAGGTGAGTGACTATAAATCAAGAGGTTCGAGTTCAATTCCCAGTTTTCCCACAGATTAATTTATACATTCCTAAACATCTTTTCTGGAAATAGACGCAGGTAATGGTAAAAATAGGCATACGAAAGTATTTTTATTTTATTTTTATACAATTAATAAATTTTATTGATTACTGATTAAGCGCATATTAAGCCTTAAATCAGCCTTCTAATGAACCTCAAATCAGCTTAAGGTTGAATAAAATGACCAAATTTAGATGTTTAGGAGCTGAATAAAGGATTGTATCTTTTGTGCTCAGCTTTTGTTCAAATAAAGGCTGATTTAAAATAGTTGGAGAAACGTTTGTACAGCATCAAATTGTTACCTGGGTTGTACCGACGAATCAACGAAAAAGAGATGGGTTCTCTGCGATGAAGAATCATTGAATGTGCGTCCTCGAAGTCCAACATTAGCAAGGATTTCAAGTAGTCCATGTTGAGACTTCGAAAGTCAATGACGACAGCCGAGCAAAACCATGAGAAACTCATGGAAAGTGCGGCAGCGGCAGAACCCGTGAAGTTGAAGATTGCGAAGTCTACCCAGACAGTGACCTTCGCTTTCGTGGGTTACCCCAAAAATGTTACGAATGCAATCGCTTACGACAAATGTGTGAGTGAACCATCTGGTGAGAACTACCAGGCGGTACGTGCACTGGGGCAGCAGGGGTTACTGTCCCGGGGCCTGACGAACCCCTCCGTTTGTGAGTCAACCGTGTAGTCACCGGCTAAGAATAGGGCTACTAACCCCAATTCAAGATGTCAAGCGACCCGCGCCGAGGAATAAGTGATCGACTGGGTGTAAAAGATGCTCCATTGTTAACGGAGCCTGTGGGGGTACCGGACACCATCTCCACCCCACACCCCACAGTATTTCGTCCCTTACCGCGTTAATGCAGGACTCTGGCGTGATGGACCTCTCTACCCATGCTATTCGTCAGATTAACTATGATGTCATATTCAAACAAACCAATTCAATCAGGAGGTAGTGGTAGTGGAGAGGCTAACCCCTTCGCAAGAAGTGGGTTGGCTAGATCTCCGTTGAGGAGAAGCGAGGGGGCAGGAGCGGGAAGCTGCGAAAGCAACTCCAGCGTAGGAGTTCTGATCCTTCTTCCGGCTAGGCTGCCGTTGGGAATATGGGACGGAACGTTGTTGATGAGGGCCATCAACCAAAAGAGAGAAGAGCTGTCCACGATCGAGGTGGCTGAGCAGCATCCTGGCAAGATCATCGACCTTGCGTCCACGAAGTCCAACATAAGTAAGGACCTGAAAACGGCCCTGTTGCAACTTCGTAAATCGATGGACGATGCTAAGCAGGATTACATGACACTCGTGAAGACTGCAGCAGCGGCGGAACCGGTGCAAGTAACGGTTATGAAGTTTACCCAGACGGACGGAGGCCTTCGCTTTCGCAGGAAGTCCAAAAGGTGTGGCGGAGGCGACTGTTCGTGATAAGCACTCGCAGAAGCGGGTGAGGCAGCCATCAGGAGAGGAGCTGTCTGGCAATACCCGCAAGGCTAGGAAGATACTAACCCCGAAGGTCGTCAGTAATGCCGGCAAGTCAGACCCCAGCCAGGCGCCCCGGAAAGCTAAGAAAGGTGGGGCTGAAAAATCTGGCCCGTCCCGGATGAAAGGGAACAAGGGATTGCAACTCTCAGCAACCACAGCGCAGAGTGAACCAAGGGAAGAACCCTCTTTGGACTAAGTTGGAGCGGAGGAAAAGGAAGATTAAACTGCTGGTAGATGTGAAGAACGCCAAGCCAAGGCGCCGAAGGGGAGGTGTCAAGCGCTAGAAGCGCTAGTCATTAAGACGGAACAGTCCAAGTACTTGGACGTCATGTAGGCGATGCTAAGCGACGCCAAGTTCCAGAGTCTGGGAGCCGACATGCGCAGTATTAGACGTACTCGTACGGGCGAGATGATCCTGAAGCTGAAGCGCGATAAGGATCGCAAGGGCACCGCCTACAAGAGGCTGGCAGAAGAATTCCTTGGCGAGAGAGTAGAGGTGAGGGCTCTCACACATGAGGCGACCCTGAAGGTCAAAGACCTAGAAGATGAGGTCAACGAAGTGGAAGAGCTTGTCACGTCACTTCGGCAATAGTGCGATGTGCAGATGACCACCACAGCCATTAGGCTACGGAAGGGGCCAGCAAGGGCCCAGATAGCTTTGATTGAGCTACCTGTGCCGAACGTCAAAAAGTCCGTTAAAGTAGGGAGGATAAAGGTAGGCTGGTGCGTATGTCACCTGACGTTCCACGAGCCACCGGAGGTTTGCTTCAGGAGTCTGGAACAAGGACACAAATCATGAAACTGCAAAGGCTCTGACAGAAACAAGTTACGCAGGCGATGCGGTGCCGAAGGCCATAAGACACAAGGCTGCACGAGTCCACCCAATTATCTGATTTGTCAGGGAAATCCGTGAATTACAGGCATCCAAAGGATGGTCCAAGGGGCCCGGCCTTCAGGAAAGCCGCAGTGCACAAATTGATGTCCATTAACGCAGCTGAACCTGAACCACTATGTCGCAGCTCAGCAACTGCTTTGTCAGGCGGGTTCTGAGTGAGGGACGTATATCGCCATCATAGCGGACCCATACTGAGTACCCGCCGGCAACGGCAATTGGGTCATAGATGGGTCCGGAAAAATGGCGGCGATATAACTCTCTCTCTTCTTGGCGTAACGTCCTCACTGGGACAAAGCCTGCTTCTCAGCTTAGTGTTCTATGAGCACTTCCACACTTATTAACACAGATTAAAATAATGAGATTTACACGTCATGTAAACTTCATTTCAGTGATGTAAACTTATTGTTATGATGGTTTACATGATATATCATGTAAATTTGTGTTATATGTCATGTAAACTCTCAGAGTCATGCTTAATTACATGACATATAGTGGAAGTTTACATGATATTTTATGACTTTTACATGATATGTCATGTAAACTTCTGTGATATCCCACGCTCCAATTATGTGCATCATATGTCACAGAATTTTACACTCTTTTTTCGATCTGTGTAAGAGCTTCCTCTGCCAATGACCATTTTGCATGTGTATATCGTGTGGCAGGCACGAAGATACTCTATGCCCAAGGAAGTCAAGGAAATTTCCTTTACGAAAAGATCCTGGTCATGCTGAATACCCGTGCGTTTACCGCCTCGGCTATATGGGCCCGATATAAACGAGGAGTAAATACCCCGTCCAGGAGTTGGTGTCTACTACCTATGAGGGCGTCGTTCGCCAAAGTGAACGGGGTCTTCTTCTGTAGCTGTTATGTGCCTCCACGATGGTGGATCGAGCAGATCAGGCAGATGCAGGACTGTATGACGACCGTGCAAACAGAGCGAAGACTGCTGGTGATAACAGATGACTTCAATGCCTGGGCCGTGGAATGGGGAAGCCGTTTCATGACCCAGTGGAGTAAGATCCTGCTAGAGACACTGGCCATATTACATGTCATCTTGGCTAATGTCGGTACCAAAAGTACCATTAGCCGGAACGGAGCGGAACGATTACCGACGTTACATTTTGTAATCCTGGTTTAACTAGTAGTTCAAACTGAAGGATAGCCGATGGCTACCTTCACAGCGATCACCCGACGGTTCGCAACAGTTTCAACAACATCAACAGTAGGCAGCGGGTAGATGATGAGGTGGCTAAGCCAAGGTCGAGCCATCGTAGGTGGGAGACATCATACTTCAACAGCGAGGTATTTAAGGAGGGCTTTACTCGGTTTAAGCGGAGACGAGCGATAGCGGTAGCGGTGCTTTCACGTACGCGCGATGCGACCTACCTAGGCAAGTCCACCCTGGGAATGGGAGGAATGGGAGACCATCAGTGAACTGATGAACTCAAGCGAATCTGCACCACGTCTGCTTTCGGGCTTGGCAGAGGATGAACCGAGTACGAACTGAGGAAGAACACTGAAGACTGCTGAGTCTGCTTTGAGAATCTCTGTCAGAGTGCCGATGCAAATCCGTGGGGTGATGCCTTCAGGATCGTGATGGCCAAGACTAGAGGTGTAATGGCCAATACCAAGCAGTCTCCAGAGATGTTGGAGGGGATTTTCTCGCGTCATAATCCTAGTCCTTGGCCTTCTTTCGTAGGGCAGACGGGGCCTGGGGCTGGCGTTGAGAAACTTGCGGAGATAGCAGAGTCGCTTATCGTAGGTAAGACCCCAGATCCGCCCAACCAACCACATATCGTAAATCATTTTGTTGAAAAAAACGTCTAGTTCATATATTCAATCAGAATTGTATAATAATATGCAAATGTGTTGACATTGATTGCGTAAAACTCATTTCATTGCAAATTAAATTTCAATTGCGATTTTGTTTCATATAGTCATCTCCGAACATAAAAGGTGCGAGATACTATCGGTAGGATCGCACAGAATCGGATAGAATCGTGAAAAAAAATACATTCTTAGTGTCAAGTTGCAAGTATGCTAGCATCGTATATATGATTTCTTTGAATCGTAGAAATCGTCGCTTCACATCGTATATGAATCTGCTAAATCCAGCTTGCTACCTAAAGGTATGATCACAATCGGTGGAATCGTATACAACTATAACAATGTTGTATATTGATCGTTTGCGTCACACTTGCGTCGTATACGAAGTGAACGAAATCGTAGAAATCGTATAAAAATTTTTACATTCGCATATGATTGTTACTGCACTTTTAATAGTCGAGTCTTAATCTCGAAAATCGTAAATGGTTTTGTTTACATATTTGTATGATGGAGAAAAAGAAAAAAAATGATATTCATCACAAATTAGTCCAACATAACGAAGTCCAACTGAACATAAGTAAGGACCTGAAAACGGCCCTGTTGCAACTTCGTAAGTCGATGGACGATGCTAAGCAGGATTACATGACACTCGTGAAGACTGCAGCAGTGGCGGAACCGGTGCAAGTAAAGGTTATGAAGTTTATACAGACGGGCGGAGGCCTTATGATATTCATCACAAATTAGTATTTTGTTGTTGTTGACACATTCCAACCATGATAGCAATAATTTCAACCAAATATATAGGTTTTCATATTATTTACATACAGCAGATGACTTACAATAAGTGATGTATAGATTCCAACAACGATGTCGATTCCGGGCCTCTTGCACGGCACCACTTTTGGTACCACTCAATGCACAACAACAACGTTTCCACCACAAGTCTCGCACCGTATCATGCTAATTTTTATTCGCTGCATGCCATTCACTTTGAACTCTCTATTTCCTACTTGGCAATATAGCCAATAGAGATAACGCGCAGTTGTCAATCAAAGGACCTAAGTTCGATTCCCACTGAACACCACTTTTTATTTGAAAATCTTGAGTCGTATATCGGTACACTCAATCGTAATAAGATCATGCATAATCGTATATTTAGACGGAGAAAATCGACGAAATCGTAGAAATTTTTCGAGAAATCGTAAATCATGTTGGATGGAATCGCAGTCATCGGATACATGTTTGGATATGGCCTCCACTTTAGTATGTATATGCCTGTTTCGTGCATTGAATACGAATTCTTTGGTGGTATACATGTATGACTATTTCAGATGCAATTTCGATATAGCAACCAAATTGCTGGATGGGTTCCGAGAACAAAGAGAGTGGTAAGAACCACTCGGGAGACTGGCCAATCGCTAGCACACTACCTTGGTGTCCTCCCAGAAGAGCGTATGATGAAGTTCGCTGCTGTAAGGGTACGCAGCTAACCTAGAGGGTGCGATATGAACTAACCTGTCTTTGAAGCAATGCCTTCTAGGTGGTATCGGAGATACGTAACAATGGTAACAGCTGGAAAGGAGGCAGTTCCAAGCTTGACATGAAAACATTACAATGCTTAATAGACTCAACAAAGAATCTAATTACAGCGATCTGACCGTGAAAACTCAACTTCTTTCTTAGCTCATGAAAACGATAGCCAAGGGGAATGCCTTTTTTGTCCGACGTCAAACAAGAAAACTATAGGCTTATAGACGCTTCACTCTGCAGCCAAACACAAGAACACTAATCACTAAATGTATGTCACGCTGCGTTCGCTTAGGCGGTCACTAGATAGTTAGCAAACCCAACACAATATGAGCGAGATGTGACATCTGTTTGTCCGTACAAAAACCGTACCAGCACAGTCTGTCTGTCTATGGTACCAGGAATCCTTCCTTCAAGGATCACCTCGTCGCGTCCTTGCCGTCGTCCGGTCGCAGTTTTGCAATAACGCTTTCCTGGCAATAAGAGCCAGCAAAGAACGCGAAAAAAACATAATCGGAAGCAATAAAACCCGGCAAAACACGCACCCAAACAGCGTTAAAAAGAAAAGGAAGTGCTGTTTTGCTCTGACACCATCCTTCCGACCGAGAGAGAACGAGCTACCTTCTCAGTATCCTAGCTGGGTAAGAATTTAGATGCAGGATATCCCCCCATTCGCCCTCACCCATCCAACACACAACGAACGATTTGCTGCACGTTTTTCACGAAAAAAATAAACGCCTTTGTTGGTGGCATTTGGGGTCCTTCCAGGAGTGGGTCAGGGGCGTTAGCTGGGTCGCGTGGTGGTGGTCGGAATTCATAAAAATTCCCTTTGAAAAGGAAGAATTGCTGAAAAAACACAACGCGAGCAAGGACAATGGGGATGTGGATTTTTTCTCTTTCTGTGCGCGAATCTAGCAGCAAGGCGTTTATGAATGAGAAAAATTCCTTTTGTTGCGCGGTACTAGGCCGGAAGGTGATGATGAAATGGTCCGAAACGAAAAAGCAAAATGCTCAAGCAAAGGCACAGTCGGCCGGAGGGTTGAGTTACCATTTCTTCCGGAATGGGAAAACTGCACTGAGAGGAGGAGAATGAACGAATGCGAGCAGTGTGTCAGAAGGAGTAGGTAATGAAAAATTAGGCTCACGACAGCTTAGCAGGGATATTCAGGTTGGAAGGCTGCGGAAATGAAGGAGAAAATGTTGGTGACACGTTAAGTGGTAAATGGGTGTTCTGTGTTGAAAGGACGATATTGTTCGTGGAATGCGGATTTTCTTCATGAATAGGGTAATAGGATAATTCAAGCGAGCTGACAACAGATTTAGCAGTAAGTACCATTGATGTTTGATGTTTGCTTGATTGGATTTTGGTTTAATGAAAAATAATCTATACTTCGTTTATTAAGGAAATCGTGGAAATCAACGGTCGCGTAAATTCTCTTCTAATGAACTCTCTTAAATAAAATTACTCAATTTCAATGACGTTTTGTGGCATAAAAAGAGGAAGTAAATTAAATCAGGGCTTAAATGAGGGAACCTAGAAGGACCTTTAACCTTTCAGGACGCGCGCCATCGAGCAACCGAGACTGCACCGCGCCCGCGTTGTATACAACGTGCGAGGTTTTTTGGTGGTGTTGTACTTTTTTCAACAGCGCGCGCGCTGAAGGGTTAAGGGCGCTTTAGGTATGGGGGGTCTCAGGAGGCTTTAGTGGACAATACAACAGGGTTTAAGGAGTGTTTCAAGTATTTCAGTGAGTTTTGGGAACGTTTTAGGGGCGTTCCTAGAGGTTTTAGGTGTGTTTTATATCATTTCAGGGGCGTTTAAAGGGGTTCAACCTTTTAAATATTCTGACTCTTCTTGAAATGTCTCCGAAATCACCCTAAAACCCCCTTGGGCTCCATCTTACGCACCTGAGATTTTCAGAAACCATCGAAAACGTCCCTGTAATGCCTCCAAACCTAGTAGAAAATGCTCTGAAACTCTCTGTAATACCATCGAAACCCCCAAAAAGGCCCCTGAAACTTTGCTCCGAAAATCAATGTCCCCACATTCTCTAATTTCCGTTCTTGAGTTCGTTCGTTGGAGGCTCGTTAGATGGGCTATCTCGATGGTTGGATATTTTCTGGTTGTGGAAAACCCCAACTAAAACGCACTGTCAATAGCAAAATCGATGTCAAAACGAGCTTGACATCTGACTGCCATCGCAACGCAGCTCCTATACACAGAAAGTCTGTGCAAGTATGTGAGGGTGTCATAATGTATTTCTCGCCACTTGCGTGAGTCTAGAGCATTTTGATCAGTTGTCAGTTGCCCTAACAAACAAACAGGATTCGATGATAGGGGCGCAGTCGCGACCCAATCAGCGAATCCAAGCTGTACTCGAAAGACTCTTTTGCAGTTTGCGGAACCACTATAACTCCAGGTCTGCATTTCGATACTGCCATTTCATACGCCCGTCATCTTGGTTTACGTTACAATTCTTTATTACACCGCAAACCTAACCTCCACAATATCTGTCAGTTATCAGGTCATTTGACAGATCACGCACAACCACGATAAAGCCCAAAATGTCTTCTACTTTACCGACCTTGATGCCATCCTCTTTTTGTTCATGTTCAATCTGTCAAATCGTCAAATGACCTGAGAACTGTCGAACATTCTGGAGGGTTGGTTCCATGGTGTAATATTGAGGGATTTGCAAAAAAATGCACGTGGCCTATCGCTTCCGAAAGGTACAGCTGCGATTTTCCCTCCTATAATTTACTTCATCCTTATGGGAAATAACATTGCGGCGTTTCCTACGGTGCGGCTAATCCTTTCGAAAATGATAGACCGCGTGAGCTTTTGTGCCCCTTTTTGAAACATTTCAACGACTGCGCGGTGTTTACGTTTCAAGAAATCTGACAAGGAAAAAATAGGATGCCATATGCTGTGTTCAAGGCAAACAACGTTCATGCATTAACCATGACAGTATAAGTCTTCCGACGATACTCATAAAAAAAGATATATGGCTTACTGACTCAAACCCCCTGGGGGCCTCTGAAACGCCCCTGGTATCTCCAGGTATCTCTGAAACCTCTTTGTATCCTCTAAAACGACTCGCTGGAACGCCCCTGCAGAGACTCCCTGGAGCTTCCTGAAACCAAGTATGCTTTTGCTGGTAATGAGAGTTAGAATATGGCATCCATGGTGATAATTGTTGAAAAACACTACCGCACAAGTTTGCCGAATGTCACATTGTAGTAATAAGTTATACACAAATGAGTTAAATGATTGCCAGATGAGTAAAAGCATCCTTGCCTGAAACCCCGTGAGGTCTTATGAAACGTCATTGAGACCCCCTTAAACACCCCTGAGACCTCATGGAACCCCATGATATGTCCCTGAAATCCCCTGAAACGCATCTGAGGCCAGCTGGAACTCCCATGAAACACCCTGAAACGCTCCTGAGTTCCATTGAGACCTTCTGAAGCGCCTCTAAGACCTCTGGAACAACCTGAAGCGCTCTCAGAGGACAATGAAACCTCGGTTTTAGTTTTTTTTTATTCTTCAATCACTTAACCTAATTTACAGCTCTGTTGTCCACTAGGGCATAGGTTCCCAAACTTTTTGCTGCCGCGGCGTCTTTTGGATTTTTCAAAAATGTTGCGGCGCACCAACAACTTTTTACAAAGAGTTTTTATCATTTTAACTCTTTCAGTTCAAAATTCCAGTTTCATTTTCAAAGTTTTCTTAGAATCTGAAATAAGGGTTCTTCAAAAAAAAAATTTTTAGTTACTTAAAGATTCAGAGAACTTAACAAAAAACATTGTGAGGATTTTAATGCAAAACATAATCATTTTTAAAATGAAATTGTTTTCCAAATTTCAGGAAAAAATAGATATAAAAATAAATTGTTTATAACCTGTCTGGATGACTGATAATGATGGTGATGAGTCATTTTTCCCATTTAGAATCGTGCACAAAATCAACAGACAAATTGTCACAGAATTGTTTTACGATAGTGATGTCAGTAAAAATGTCGTCCCGAAACGTTTGAAACAGCATGAAGGCCGAGAGATTGACAGTTATTATTCTGGAAAGAATTTCTGAAAGGTCCACAAAATATTTAACTTGAATAACATGCTAATGATAAATTAGAAAACCAAGCTGATTGATAAATTATTGTTCAACAATTTCAGGATCTTAACGAACATTTTCAGAATTCCGAAAATTAAAAAAATTGGTAAAAATCTAAAATTTTCATTAGGATATCAGAAATTTTGTAAAACATTCCAAGACTACCGAGTATTTATTTTTTAAAGTTGAGATATGACTAGCCAAACCTCAAGTACAAATCTGAAGGCCCGAATATTGGTTTGCGCTGCAATTAATCGATAAGCCATCCAGGAAACCAGCGCAAATTAAAATTTTGGTTTTCAAATTTGTGCCCTTGAAAATCCAAGGTTTCGTCAAATATTCACCTTAAACTAAAAGAACAAACTCTATTATTTCTAAACATGATACATCTTTTGATGTTTTTGATTAGTTTAGTGAAACTAGTGTCGCCTCCCAACCTTTTTTTATTCTTTTCCAAACTCTTGGCTTTTAGAGGAAGACTTAAAAAAAGTCACGCAAAGGTGGTTTTTTTCCAAAATTTCAAGAGCCTGCGGCGCACCTGAGAAATGTTCACGGCGCACCAGGGCGCCGCGGCGCACAGTTTGGGAAGTACTACACTAGGGCACTGCGTGAGCGATTCCAATTGGAAGCTGTGTGTACATACACTTTGTACAGCGCCCAAATGTATTCTATTTCTAATCGTACTACATCGAACTGGTGGCCGTTGCGCTGCTTTCACTTTCTACCCTATCAGGGGGAAAGAGCAACTGACGAAAGTGCCGGGGCTGGGATCGTACCCATGACCATCTGCTTATGAAGCAAACGTGTAGCCACTACACCACGGGCCCCGGCGTCAAGGGTACAATATGTCGAGCACAGTTACAGTGGATATAGCGTTGATATTTATTTTTCCAAGAGATGCCGCACAACCAGAGGAATCTTACATCGATGGAAACGGCGTACAATTTCTCCGAATAAAGTTGGTGCCAATTCGCTACAGAATTCAGGAAGCAATGAATTTTGTGTACGCAAATATCTGTAAATTTCTGCCCGATGCAGACGACGTAGCGGTTCGTATGTCAGTACCAAGCAGGGATGCTAGATGATTTTTTTAAAAATCGGTATCCAATACAAAATTTGGGAGAAAAATCTCTATCCCATACAAAAATAAAAATGGTCCCTCTAGCTCAAAAATCTGTATTTAATATAAAACGAAATCTATATGGATGCTCAAATATCGATTGTATGACAATTGCCAGAAAAGCATTTGCCAGAATCAATTTGCCAGAATGATTTTCGCCAGAAAACCATTTGCCAGAATAGACCATTCCCCAGAAAGCCATTCGCCAGAATGGACCATTTGTCAGAATGTACCATTCCCCAGAATTAAATATTTTCTCTTATTTCTCGGCTATTGTTCCATCAAGACAGAATCTGTATGAATTGTTTCCGTTTAATGTGTTATGTTTTAGAATAATATTACAAAATAAAAGGGAAGTAAAATAAAATAAATAAAATTGCTTTCTCATTATGTGATCTTACTGGAATTTTACGAAAAAATGGAGGAAAATATCAAATTTTCTAACAGTTTCAAAAGAACGGCCCTAACTTTAAAGAAATTTAAATCTTTGATGAAATTGTTACGACTCATTATGCCAATTGATATATAGGCACTGTAGTAAAAAGGACATCTTTTAATTGAAAAAGAAAGGCAACATTTGTGATGGAAATTATGTAACTAAGTTCCTCTATCATATCCACTTTGATATAGTTATATCTATGCTGGGTCATTAGGCAGAAATAAATTAGGCCGAATTATTGGCTGAATAGATAGACAGGGATCGGATACTAGGCTTCAAAAAAACTGCCAATTTGAGGGAAAAGTGAAAAATCAGAAGAATTAATAATTAGTCGGCCTATTATAAAAAGGAGAACAAACTATGGAGTTAACTGTGAGACCAACACAGGGGCTATTCATAACATCCAGGACCATACTGGCCCGGTCCTTATGAAACATTTTCATACGAAATATAGTTTAAAAATTTGTACCTTTACCTAGGACTACGTGACGCATTTTAATGTTTGGACGTTATGTCACGGAATGCTTCGTCAAAAAGAGCTGAGACTTGAGGGGCCGCGGACGATGATGATACTGCACCACAGCAACTCGAAAGAACAACCTTTGATTAAAAGAAGGATACATCTCTTATGAGAGGAATAGCAGTTTGGCCACTTCAAAATTTAATGACAGTTTCACTCGTAAGAATGGCCCATTTTTTTAAAGAAGGGAAAGTAAACAGTTTTGTCGCTTGCCAAATCTTGACCAGCGTAATTTGAAAGAACAGCCTATTATCAAAAGAAGGGAGAATCTACTACAGAGTTAGTAGTTTGATCGAAAAGTAGTTTCATTGACAAAACAACAATTCCTGAAAGAACAACCTTTGATGAAAAGAAGGAAAATTGTCTGATGGGAAATTTAGAAGTTCGACCGCCAAGCAACAATGTTTTGAAAAGAACAACCTTTTTCATAAGAAGTAAAAATCGCATATGGAATTAACAATATAAGGAGCTAAAAATACAACCTGTGTGACAAAAGTTGCTTGATCATCGTTTTGTCATATGTCCACTCAGCCTGATGACCTTCTTACTTTTAGCCTGATACCAAAATGGTTAGGTGTCTGTATTAGAGAGATTTTCAGCGCGAGGCTGGTTCATCTCTTAGGCGACACCAAAATATCAGTAACTCAAAGAAAACTACTGGTCCTTACACTTAGCACTCCTTTTAAGAACCGCCCCCGCTTTAAAGAAGGATAATGTCGTGATTAGTTTTCTACAGTTCAATCTCATTAGTATTTTAAATCAATCTTCATTGAACAACCTAAACTAAGATGTTTTGTTTACTTTTGTAGCTTTTACCCAGATATTAAATAAAAATGAAAAAATGACACTTTTGCCAATACGCAATAAGGTGAGGTCGCTACTGATTGTAAACTAGAATATTATTCAAATTTTCAGTCATTGCTATGACTACGCCTGGAATCAACGAGCATTATATGTATACTAATCAAACAAAATTTTGTTGATCCAATGTCTAAGCTATTAATCTGGCCTAGAATTTAGCCAAACATAAAATTAACATTTATTCTGATAAATAAATCTTTTTCTGGGGAATGTCCTTTCTGGGGAATGGTCTTCTGGCGAATGGTGCATTCTGGCAAATGGTTTTCTGGGAAACGGTCCATTCTGGCAAACGGATTCTGGCAAGTGGCATTCAGGCAAGTGACTTTCTGGCAAATGTCATACAACCCAAATATCTGTATTATACAAATAAATCTGTATACAGTGTATCAAACAATTGTCCGTACAGCAATTTTTTGGTCTAGATAATTTTTCATTTAAATGATTATAACTTTTTTATGCGTCAATCAAAGACGCTGAAGTTTTGACCAATTATAACCCATGTATTAAAGCTCCATTGATAAAATTTTGAGCGGGATCGAATAAGTTTTCTGAAAGTTAGAGAACTTTTAGTAAAACTTATAAAATTTTTGAATACATTTTTAAAACATTATGTATCTCAATATGTACTTGACGAAACTTTTTCAATATTTTTCGTGTTACAGCTTATACCTAAGGCTTTCACATGCAGCTTCGTTTAAGGTTTTATATTCACTACAAAAAATATGAAAAATCTGTATATGTTCAGAGTGTCATTTGAAAATTTGTCATATTTTGATCAATGAAAGTGCCAAGTGTTTTCAACTTTTTTAAACTCTCTTAATGATATATTTTTATACAGGACCTACTAAACTACATATGAAGAGTAGGTCCTATGGAATTTTCGTTCAGTTAATGCACTTTTATTGGTGGAAAACGTTTGGCAGATTATGTGTGCAAAATATGGTAAATTTTAAAATATCGTCAACTACATACGCACATTTTTCATACTTTTTTGTAGTGAATATAAAACCCCAAACATGACTGCTTATGATAGCCTTAGGTTTAAGATGTAACACGAAAAAAAAATGAAAAAAATTCATCGAGTACATATTGAGATATGATGTTTTAAAAATGTGTTCAAAAATCTTATAAGTTTTACTAAAAGTTCTATAACTTTCAGAAAACTTATTCAATCTTGCTCAAATTTTACTAATGGAGCTTTAATATATGATTCATGATTGGTCAAAATTTCAGCGTTTCTGATTGACGCATAAAAAAGTTATAAATATTTGAATAAAATATTATTTTGACAAAAAAAAAAATGCTGTACGGACAATTGTTTGATACACTGTATATGGCATCCCTGGTACCAAGTAACAACCGATAGATCTATAGATCTGGTGTCCGAGATGACGAAGTACGGAACTGTTTACGAACGCTTTCTGGACGAGTATCAGCTCAATATGTTCACTGAGTCTACAAAGACGTAAAGCAAGAAACCCCGATATTTTCGCAATCGAAAAGGTAGATTGTACTACGATGGATTGATACAACAGAGTTTCAACTGTAATTCTGTTACTCACTTCAAGAAGGCTTGTCCAGTTCTTTTCGAGCAACAGAAGGAAGACGTACAGCGGCCTACAACAGTAGCGCACGTGGTCATCGAATTTCGAAAGAAGCAAACCGTCGTTGATGATATTGTGGATGGATCATTATCGAACAATGAAGTACACATTAAAAAACAAGTGAAAACGATAAAAAAGAGTCAAAGCATCAACGTTTGTTCGAATCTTATCAAAATTCTTACTCATTGTTGAATCAGCAGACACACAGGAAGCAGAACAAAACCGACTCGCTCTCGAGCGACAATGATAATAATCCAATCTACGAACCGGTTGCAGATGAGTTTCCGGAGATTTTATGTAGCTTCATAGGCTTTCAGGTATGCTTCAGAGGGAGTTTAGTGGATTTCAGATGCAATTCAGGGCGTTTTAAGGCATTTCTCAAGGATTTCCACGGGTTGTAGAGGGCTTCACAGGCTTTCGAGTAAGCATCCGGGAAAATTTAAGGGGCTTCAGGAGCGTCACGACAGCCTAGGTTTTTGTTGTGCTCAAGTCACTTTTAGAAAGTAAGCCACAGTGACTTCTACCCAACAAAAACCTTCGTTGCCATGATTCTTATGTGACAAGTACAGGGGATAGACAAAATGATCGGGACAGGCAAAATTTTCCCTTCTCAAAAAATATTCAAATAGCGAAAAGTTACCGAAAAGTGCATCAAATATTCTCAAATTTTTACTGTAAGTGGATCAACTAGTTGTGTATCACTGGACAAAATTTGGAAAAGATCGGGCCATTCTTTACGAATTTATAAAGGTTCTTGAAAAAGGTAAAATTATCCGATAGCCAACTTTGAGCTGTTATATCGCCGGATTCAATGAGCCGAATGCAATGAAATTTTGACCATTTACGACTTATATAATGAGCTTTGAAAAACGTTTGACTTAACTTAAAATTCTTAACACGGAAGAAAATTATAAAGATTAGATTATTTTTCTAATAAAATACCAAAGTTTCTTAAATTTCAACATCGTTTCAAAATTCAAGATGCTAATTAAAATTCATTTGTATTCCCTCTAATTGTCTTGAATATAAATATGTTTTGAAAGAAAGTAACAAGATAGCCGGTTATTCATTGAAAAAGTAATGGGATGCATATTAAAAATAGTCCAATTTACTAAAAAATCATAAAATAAATGAAATCGCTATAACTTTTTCTCTTGTTAATAATTTCAAGTTGAGTCAAACGTTTCTCAGAGCACATTATATAAGTCATAAATGGTCAAAATTTCATTGCATTCGGTTCATTGAATCCGGAGATATAACAGCTCAAAGTTGGCTATTGGATAATTTTACCTTTTTCAAGAACCTTTATAACTTCGTAAAGAATGGCCCGATCTTTTCCAAATTTTGTCCACTGATACACAACTAGTTGATCCACTTACAGTAAAAATTTGAGAATATTTGATGCACTTTTCGAAAAGTTACAGCTATTTGAATATTTTTTTAGGAGGGGAAATTTTGCCTGTCCCGATCATTTTGTCTATCCCCTGTATGTCACATGGGGAGTTTCAGAGCCCCCTTAACGGCTACAAAGGCTTTCAAGCGTTTTTCAGAGGAATTATATCGTAACGGTAGCGTTTAAAGCCGTTTAAAGTCATTTCATGTGGTTTCAGAGGGGTAATGGGGGACTGCAAAGGCTTTTAGACGATCTTCACAAAAATTTGAAAGATTTTAGAGCGGTTTTAGGGGGCATCACAAGCTTTCAAGCGAGCTTCGGGGAGTTTCATGAAGTTCCGGAGGAATTTCAAGGCGTTTCATAAAGGTGGATTAGGGGATTTCATAGGAGACTTTACAGGCTTTCTGACGAGCTTGTAGGAATCAAGGGGGTTCAGATGTGTTTTAAGGCTTTTATGATCTCCCCGATGCTTTCCACGATGTTTCAATTGGGTTCCCGGGCGTTCGGGGCTTCACAGGCCTTTAGGCGAGCTTTCAGGGGGATTTAAAGGGGGTTTATGCGCCATTTCAAGCGGAATCAGAAGGGCTCCATGGCCTTTAAGCTGTTTGAGCTTTTCAGGTGTGTTTTATTGGAGGATTCATGAAATTTCAAAAGCACTTAAAGACGTTCAGAGTATTTCCGTAGGTATCGTGTCAATCAGTGCCTTTTAGGCGAGCTTCAGGAGATGTTGTAGCTTCAGACGTTGAGACTTTAGAGCGAGTCCCGCAGATTTTATGAAGAGGGGAGGTTTATTTGTATTTCAAGCGGTTTCAAAAGGACTTCAAGACGTTGCAGACTTATTACGCTTGCAGACTCGATGAGCTTCATTCACCCTCAAAGAGTCATTTAACTCGCAACCTGACAGTACACAGTTTCATGAGGCTGTGCAAGCATGAATTTCAATCACAATGCTCTAATATTTAGATAATTGATTGTGCTGGTAGATCCGATGGCCTATACGAAGAAATCGATCTTTTCAGTGAAACTAGTAAGTAAAATGACTATATGCATGACAAGCCACCATGCAAGCAACTGGGTCATCCTGTATTTTTAGGATTTTTACATATAAACAATGCATTTGAATATGATAGTTTGCATTTTTTTTCTTCGCTGCACAAACGACACTTAGACACGTTAGTCTCAACAAAAAATAAGAACATGCTTAAATGCATTCAGGTGAATGAAATATCTCGTTCACAATCTATATGAAGCCAAGAGCACAGTACACATTATTATCGAAGTGGAAAGATCTGTTTGAAGTTCGATAAAATGTCAATTTTAAATCTCATTGAAGTCCACGGCCAATACTCTACTAGACACCCGTATTATATTGCTCTGATCAACAAGTAGCAGCAGTGGCAGTTGGCAAACTATGAACACACAGCGCAGACTGACTAGTGTACACAAAGCCATGAATGAAGCTTCCCTAACAAAGCTATGGCTTCTTCGGTCGAGTCGACTGTGTGGTACCCTGGGACCACGAGCACAGTCAGACAACCGATGCGATGGTTCATTTTTGGATTTTGCAGCCACCGGCAGCAATAACGAGGTTCTTTCCTTGACGGAGGCAGCAACTACGGAAAAGCAAACATTTTCGTTTCATCCAGTTCTCCAGCTTTTGACCGGCACCGACCAACGGACTGGCCGACACGTACGGTAAGCACCCGACCACGTCTGTCGGGTCTGTTTGTGTATAGGTATTCTGTTGTTGCTGCTCTTTTAATGGGGAGAACTCGGACGGACGAACAACAGACATCCCATCCGATGGACTTAACGAGGGAAACGTGTTCGAAATGAAAAATTTGCTTTTTGATGGAGCTTGGCCTTTTTTGGTGATGAGTGAGTTCTCCATATATTATGCTAATTTTGGATGTGATGACCGACTTATTAGATCATGCGGGCTTACCTTTCCTCCTACAGTCAACTGATAGCCCATAATCGTTGGGGCCTTCAATTGGACCGGACAGATGAATCCCAAATCTCGATGACTGCTTCCTAGGTGATTACCAACACCAGCTCCAGCATGAACGTTCTTCCGTGGAGCATGGGGTTTAGTGGGATGCATTGCACTCGTTGGCATTGGTGTGCTTTCCGATGAGGTATTCTGTGAAACGCATAGTTCTTTGCCATCCTCTGGAAACTTGCTACACTCCAAGTTCTCCGGCCATGGAAAGTCAAAAGTCCTCATAATTGTTTCACACACTCGTGCACTCTCGCACAAACTCCGACAAGGTGGTATGGGATAGTTGAGGATTGTACAGACAGGTGCGTACAAGGTGCAAAGAAAGAACTTGAGATCTGGACTGCAGTCTATCTTCACGAGCGGTATGAACTGATGAACCTCCAGTGCAGCTTCCTCCTGCTTGGTGTGTCCAATCAGGTTTGGCATGATGGTTCTGTTGTATTGAATATCCGTACAGAATGGTATTGTGATCGTTTCACATCGATTGTGATGCTGGAAATCATCCGAATTCATACTGGACATTTCATGACCCCCGAACGATTCCTGTTGCTGAATGGATCCCGAACCAACTAAACATAGCATCAAAATGATGTATTCAAACATCATTGCCATTTTAGCCATTCCAATTTTCAAAAACCGCACGACTCCTTCTCACACTCTCCGATTTTTTATACCCCTTTTTGTACTGCTTTTAACTTTATTCCACTTCATCCACTTTCCGGTGTTATTTTAACACGCACACTTCGAAGCTATCGATAACTTCGAAGTGCAATAAACAACACTCCAAACACGATCGACTGCTATTCTCAACACCAACACTATCGCAACCGGCGACGGCTGTTTGACTTTTTTCAGCTCTGCACAGCCACTTGGATTGCCTTGTTTCACCAACACCACTGAACCGACAGTAAACTGCCTCAAATTTACAACATTCTGGCTCTATTCTTCGCACTTGAATGCAATAAAACTTGATCCTCTTCTTCCTCCCGCTGTGCACTTCCTCCGCTTTTACACCATCCGCGACCGTTCACCCCGAACGTTGTTGGTCGGCTGCGAAACAGCCGTACTCAGCAATACAACACTGCTCCCGACATTCCCCACCGTTCACCGTTGACAAAAACCAGATGGAACAACGCTATCTCGTTTGTTGCTCTTTATCGCCAACGCAACAACACACGCGCCTTCTTTGATCCCCTTTGATCGCCGCCGACTTCGATATTGATCGACACTATCGCTACTTTTCGATCTTTTTTTTTTTGTTTCTCATGAAACAAATTCAATCAATGAACGAGTTCACATTTAAATTCACTCAATTACACTCAATGACACATAATATACCGAATAATTCGATCGAAAAGTAACCCCCGAAAGCACGAAAACCGACCAAATGCACCGACCGACGGCGAAAGCGTCCGAAATACTACTAAAGACAAGTGGCAACATGCAGACAGACATCCGCCCGCCCAATATCTTATGGAAAAACGAGGAAGACGAGCCAGCACAGTAGTGTAGGGAAATATAGACTGCGCAAGGCACACACAACACCACATTATATTGTTGTCGGTCGTTCGTCTCTTCCGACGGTGGTGCGGCGGCCCCCTTCGTCATAACCTGGTGGGTAAGTATTGGTATCACCGTAGGTTGTAAACAATTAACAGTCCAGTCAATGAGGCTGAGCGGTGCAAACGATATGCAATGAAGACCGAAGGACAACAACAAATATGGGAATGGAGAGAAACGTCAAAAAGTGGAAAGCACTTGTTGAAGTTGTGTTATTTTGATTCAAGGGGGTGTGAAACATCTTCTCAATTTTTTGTCTAGATAACAATTTCATGGCAGGTTCGTGTCTGCGGAATGGAATGTTCTAGACAACAACCATGTGGACTAGATGTGATCTAGAGCATTTTCCTTTGATGCCACCTGGATTGAAATAGGAAAAAATATATCTAGATAAACTCTGGTCTAAACTAGAGTCTAGATTATTTTTCCATATTGCCACCCTGTGAGAAGTAGCAAGCTTCAAAAATTTTACGACAGGGTTCTTTTTGATTTCAGTTGATGGGGATTTTTTATTATCGTACGGGTTTGGGCCGAAGGGGTCTCAGATTTTCATGAAACATTTCCACAGGCAGGGTTCATAGATATATGAATAAAAAAAATAGGAAAATTCAGAGTTGCCTATTTTCCGGAAAACTCAGGTGGATTTTTTTTTGTTTTCCCCTGATACTACTTACTTTGAAAAATCATAACTCAAGAACGAAGCATCGTAGAAACAAAGTTTTTTTTTTTTGAGAAATGAAAACAAATTTTCTCAAAAATCTAAACAATATATGAACTGGACAAAGTTTTCCACAAAATTTTCCG
The DNA here is from genome assembly GCF_035046485.1 of Aedes albopictus. Classification (NCBI taxonomy): domain Eukaryota; kingdom Metazoa; phylum Arthropoda; class Insecta; order Diptera; family Culicidae; genus Aedes; species Aedes albopictus. Next base: position 330,108,924 of record NC_085138.1, read on the forward strand.
CTATTGAGAAAATTCGTAAAGAAAAGCCGGAAAAACTATATCCGAACTCGCGGAAAACTTTCGAAAAAATATGTTTGAGAAGGTAACTTCATAAGCTTTGATTGCTGAAATTTTTGGAATGAACTTTTTTTTTCCTTTCTTGAGTTATGACCAATTTTGTGAAAAATTACCATATAATATAGGCTTACATGGTCATTTTTCACAGAATTCGCTTCCATTTCTCATTGTTTCTACGATGCTTCGTTCATGAGTTATGATTTTTCAATAAAAAGGCTTATATGGCGCATTTGGAAACCGCGTAAATGAAAACCGCGTAAAAAAAGACCTGACTGTAATTGGCCATAACTCAAAAAAGAAAAAAAAATCAGCAATTGAAGCTTATGAAAAAACCTTCTCAAAAATGTTTGTTTGTAAAATTTTCCTCGAGTTCGGGCATAGGTTTTTCGGCTTTTTTTTACGAATTTTCTCAACTGTAGAAAATTTTGTGGAAAACTTTG